>NW_020312767.1:0-156736 GCF_002999335.1 Cyclospora cayetanensis | reverse complement strand
AAGCTCTTAGAGTTTTTGCTTGTACCTGCACTGCCGGATTATGTGTACCAATTAATCGTTGAAGCGGATGATTTGTTAGAAGCTGTATGAGGATACTGAGGAGCGCTGGTTCCCTTAGGCTTTCTGCCTGTTCCACTTAAGACTGTATGCTAGAGCGGAATGTCACATCCCCAACATCTAGAAGCTTTAACTCCCAAATGAAAATTTACTTTCAAGCCCAAGAAGCAGGGGTCATACTCATGATCTCCTGGTACGTCGATGCTCGCTGATTCGTGAAAGTTTCAGAAATCGGTTGTTCAATTGCCGTGTCACTGGCCATCCTGCGACTGTGTGACGTGACACTTGGGGTAATAAAGTAAGCCGGTGGTAAAGGAGCTGCTTGTTTGCGTTGTGGCTTTAGCGCAAGACAGTTTTCCATTTCTCAATGAAGTGACCCATTGATAGATTATATTGCTTTAATTGTCACCCCAATTCTCCTAAACCTCGCTGTTGAGTCGACATCGGCACAGAGCGATCTGCGATGGATTGTATGAACGTATGGACTGTAGTAATACGTGCGGGTAGACAAGTTCCTCTACACCAACGGGACCAACATTGAAAGGCTTATCCCTATGAAAACCTAGCCGCAAGGGACTCCCATTTCGTACTTTTGTGGGGTGCAAAGCGAAATGCATCTCCGAAAGGCTTAGAACATCTTCACGTAATTGCTCGTCATTTCAGCCACCACATTTTTCTAGTCGCATGACCTCATCGACAGATCCGTAGACTTTTATGGGCTGAGGCCTCAGGCCTTTTCGCTCCCTGTGGAGCTCCTGCGGTCACATGTTCTCCACCCTGTACGACCTCAATGCGCATTATGCCACCGCCAGCTTCCACTGTCAGTAAATATTTTCTCTACATGTTGCCAAAAATCAAATTACTATACTACCAAGCGACTTGACCGAAGCTAGACTACTGACGTAGAGATATCTGACATTCCACTGCGTCCAGAGCCTGCGGATAAGGAGGAACAGCTGCATTGATCAATGCTGTGCTAGCAGCTGTAAAATTCCATCTACGGCCTCCGTCAAAAGGCGCTCAACTCCAGACGCATGTAGAACTCTGTGGAAGCTTATTGAGTGTTCCCAAAAGAACTCTCGCCTTCCTTTACTCGCGCCTCCCAGAGGTACAGAATTGAGGAATGAGGGACTGCTGGGTGCGGAGCTGCACCCTAGTAGCACTCCGAGCATTCGCAGCTAGTTTGACATCGCATCTACGGCACGCCAACCCCAAATTGCGCCTGCTATTATTGAGGAAACAGTACTTTGCAACAGAAGAAATGTACGTTAAGACACTCCACAAAGTCACTTGTATACTATTTCGTAGTTGAACGTTGCCGCACGGCCTATCCAGCAACTCCGTCGAAGAGGCAGGGTGGTATGCGCGGTGGGAGAAAGGCGGGAGATCGTATGCACACAATCCACTTAGAAGAATTCATGAACTAGGGGCCAGTTTGCCCTTTAGGTGCCCGCGGTTCACGTCTTTGCAGAGTAAAAAGAACAACAGCAGCAGGAGTTCGAAAATGCCCACGTCCACTCTTACTAAAGGTTTTATTGCTATTGTTTCTAGCTCCTGCGGAAACTGCGTAAAGCTGAAAGAGCGCCCGAGTGCGTAACTCTTTCAGCAGAAAACTTAGTGAGGCCGCAACAGCTGTGGCAGTAGCACATGCTGTAAATGACCCTGCTACATCGGGCCAGGCGTAATACAAGGAACAATACCGCTGTGACGAAACCAACAATACTCGCAGCCTGGGGCACCTGAGAGGCTCCTCCCCCTAAGGAGCCATCAGCCGCGAGAAGCGATGAGACTGATACAAGCGGCAGGTGAGTGGGGTTGAGGGCAAATTGGAAAGGGCAATATTAAACGGACGTATGCAGTGGTGGCGGCGGGAGAATACGTGGTGTGGCGGACGAATCAACGGACCGCACACGACTCACCCGCGGCTTGAAGGTTTTTCTGGTTCGGTTGCTGTTCCCATCTCCGTGGTGTCTCTGGCATCTGAATGTGCTCGTTTGAAAAGCAGTATATATGCCTGATCGCTGCTACAGGAGTTTAGTTTCGTAACTTTATCATCGTTATATTGCAGCCAGCCCCCTCCATCCTCGTCTCGCACGTGGCAGATATAGTGCCCCCCCGAAACACTGGAGCCCAGATGAGTCACAAAGCCAAACAGGTGATAGCGTCCTGCTCCATCCCCAAGCCCTAGACGGCAACGCTCCAAAGGAGGCAATCCCTCTTCCTCTGCTGCGCTTGCTTGACGCTCGCGAGCGTCTTCGTTCTGCTGCTCTGCCAATGTAGCGGCGGCAGCTGCAGCAGTTGCTGCGGCTGCAAGTGCTTCATCCACTGCCGCAGCAAGACCAGAACCCTGAGAGAGCAGCCAGTTTGCTGCTCTTCCGGCATCAAAGAGTCCACTGGCAGGTGCCATAGACCCCATGGGCCCCCCGGCAGACGAGGGAGGGCACCTGGTGGCATGGAAAGCCGCGCGTACACTTCGTTCATCAAAGCCAAGTGCAGTGAGATTAGCAACTGCTTCAGCGTCTGGTTCTCCTTTACTATCAGCTGGTGCATGGGATGGAGAAGAGACAGGAAGAGGGTCGTTTATCTCCGGATCATCCAGGTGGCCCATCAGCCATTCCACGCAGCTCTCAGCGGAGGCTCCACCAGTGACACGAATGGCTCGTCTAAAAAGGAAAAGCAAAGCCCCCAAAGCCAAGACCAGCACAATTAAGTCTGCTTCCACAATATAATGCCTCATGTTCCGGAACTCCGTGGCTCGCTGAGTGCCTACTGTTCCCTCGCTCTACGTGAACTACATGTGCTTGTGTTTCTACAAACCTCCACGATTGTGTCATATCTCTGTTTTTATGGCTGAGTAAGGTTTTCTCTTACTGAGCAGCGTTGCTGGAAAAGCCCATAGATTGCAATGTGGCCATTACTTCCGAATCTATCGTTTCGGCAGCAGCGGCCGCCGCCAAAGAGTTTCCGTTGTGTTGTTGTTGCTGCTGCTGCGGTGTGTCGGGTAGTTCTACTTCGTCAGATTGGAGGCCAAACGCGCGAAGCTCTTCAAAGGACACCTCATCAGGAATCTGTTCAGCCATCGCAATTGCAATGAACTTGCGTCTACATCTTCTCAAACAAAACCCCATGGAATGCGATAGCCGTCCCTTCATAACAATCTTAAGACTTCGAAACCACCAAAAGACATTATAGCCTGTAAAACGCCTAAACCAAGCCCCAGGTCTTTAAACCCAAACCCATACTGAGCCAAAATTCTTAATCCTAGAGTTCCGGCGAATACCTGAACGGAGCACTTGAGCTTTTTCGGGATCCACCGGTCGCTGATATAAAATCGTTTTAGGAAAACGAGGAGGTAGTCCGGGCAATTTGTCAGCCGGAGCGTTTTCTCTGCGCTGCCTTTCTCCCCAGTGGCGGGCGAGAGGTAGTCATCTACTGTTGCAGCAGCCGCTGCTGCAGCGATACACCTGGAGAAGGAAACAGAGGGAGGAGCAGGCGCCGCCTCTTCGGATTCATCGCGCTGCACAAACAAAACGTCCACTGGCAAAAATAAGACATAAAATATGTGCTGCAAGTTACCTGTAGAATTATGAAGGAAGAAAGATGCAAATAAACAAGAACAAAGGAAATTACTTCGAAAGACAGGCCGTAACGGAGAGCCCACAGGCAGGGCATATACACTCTAACTAGCACTTGTCGGAAATCGTTCTCCTGGGTCCACTTATAAAAGCTCGCTCTATATGCCCTTGCTAAGTATTTGGCAGTACAACAGCACAGCTCACCGTTTCCGTGCCGTCAACGACCGCATCGGTCCCTGTGTCTGACTCTGTAGGGGTACCTCCAACCCCCTTCCTTCTCTTTTGCTGTCTTTGATCCTGTTGCTCGTGCTGCTCCCTCTGTTCCTCATATTGCTGTATATCCACAGGGATTGGCAGAGCTAAAACCTGCTGGCGGCTGTAGGTGTAGCGAACTTTGTGTGACTGGTGGCATTCCAGCCGCTGCTCTACCTGCGGCCAATATACATGCAACAGCAGTAAGTACAGCAACAGACGTAGCAAATGCCAGTAGGGACAATAGCAACAGCCTCACTAGCAACAAACCTCACGATGGATGATGCTTTCATCTGGCTTAACGCACAGTTTCCGCAAGCTCCCACAAGTGGACCCACATAGTAGGGCATTCGTAAATGTAGCAGCAGCAACAGTTAGGTGCAGGGCAGCACACTACACCCACCCCGAACGAGAACAAAGAGTCCACCGTCCCCTTCTTCATGGCCCTTTCCGCTGCCTCTACGGTCTCCGTGGTAATCCCCATTGAGGCAGCAGCAGCTGCTGTAGGAGAGGGGCTCCCAGACTGTAACAAACGCTTGAGCTGCTGCAGTTGCCTCCTGTCTCCGGACTCCCTCTCCCCAACCCACGAGAGAAAAAGGGACAGAAACTCCTCTGAAAAACAACAGCAGTTCGACAGCTTGTTTCTGCTGCCCTAGATGTTCCTAAGCCACACCCATCAGGCTAGTGCCAGCAGCAGCTCTCACCAGCAACATGGGGCTGACCTGCATCTTGTTGTCTGCTGGTTGCGAATTCCGCATGCAAAGTCCCAAATATTGAGCGAAGCGAGAGAGGCGATACCGCGTCATGAACCAGGTAAGGCAAGTCTGTAGCGGTGACAGCAGCAGAGCAGCATACCCATGCAGTTACGTCCCGCGCAAATGCTACGCTGAGCACAGAAATTCAGAGACTGCTGCCATTAATGTAATGCAGAATGCAGAAAACCGCGAGGCTTTCCGAAACCCCATCTGGAGGATTAGTAAGACCCTAAAAAATGGCGTACCACTCAAGAGCTGCCTCTCGTCAACTTCAATGTGTTGCTTGTGCAGCGCCTGCTGTAGTAGCTGCAATCCCAAGGCCTTCTGTAAAGAGGCCCTTCGCGTCTGCAGCGCCATCGCGAGAGCCCCCAGCTGTAAGGAAAGAGATTTGGAGGGGTCTGTGACTGCAGCTGCTTCTGTATGGAGGCCTTGACAGCAAAGCATTGGTTCATATAGATATAAGAACTTCTCACAGAAGTGGCGCACGCTGAAAAGGGCCTGTAACATACCAAACCATGCCCCACATCTCTACCAAAAGGTCTCTCAGCCCAATGCTCTCGAGCATCGACAGACCCCTCCTCCCACTGCAACCGTCCACTGGTGCCCCAACCAGCGGAGAGGCCTCTACGCCTGTTCACCTATACACCCCTATCTAGTATTCTACCTCTAGCTCACCAGTCACTGTCCCCCGCATCATCTGTGTCGCCCCTACAACTCTTGACTCTGCCCCTTTCTCTAGGTTGTCGCCTCTTTCCGTGTTTGCAAGGCTCCGTGCCTGCGATCCCGTTAGCCCATATGGATTTCTCTGCCTAATGCTCTCTGCATACCTGGAGAACTGCATTTGCGTAGCATGTGTTCCCCAAATTCCTAAGCCCCACTCTGCCGGGGCCCCTCTGCAGCTGCGCTTGTTCTGCTGCAGCAGCCGTGAGGGAAGCCCAGTCGTATTTGCAATTCAAGTCAATCGCCAACTCGTTTGTGCTACGCTCCGTCTTTCGCAGCTGTGAGAGCAACACCAATGGCAGCAAACCACCTAGCACCAGACAGTATGAGCAGCTCTTAGCAGGCACTTGTAGACATAGAGAAACATCTAAGGGAGCAGACACGAGTAGCAGCAGTAGTAACGCTTACTCATGGCAAGATACCCGAAGCCCGTGGTCCACACAATAACAGCCCCAGAAGCAACATGAAGGCGTGTTACTTACCTGCTGCGACTCAATACCAAATCTGGCAAGGTGCTCTGGGAGCTTTGGGTCGATAACTGTGCTGTCTTCATCAGGGGCATAAGAAAATACATCTGCCGAGTCGGGAGAAATGGTCCCAAGCTTTACGATTAGCGGGTAGATGCTCCCTGTCTCCTGCGGCAGAGGCGGACATACAAAAGGCGAAAAAGAGGTAACATGGACGAACGAGGTGGAGGCCGAGATCCAAAGGCCTTGAAGGATGCATAGAGGCAGGCACACCAGCAGATTCAGACAGATCAGGTGAAAGATCAATCACAACGAAAAAGGTGAATGTCAAGGGGCGCAATGTGGCAGTGAAAAGGGCAGACACCGTCAGGTCGTGTCCTGCGTGCACATTAAGCAAGCGAAGCATCCAAATGCAGTAGGGGAACAGCACAGGTCGAGACACAAGTAATAAGAGCCGCGAAAAGGTGTGGAATGTATACTAGAGGGCAGATGAGGATGTTAGCGCGAGGATACATTTGGAGACGACAACAAAGAAGGTTTTCGAGACATGGAGCGGTAGAGAGAAGTAGACACGAGCGAAGCACGTGGATGAAATGCGACAAACGAGAAGGTAGGGGTATGAGAGCAGAAAGGCAACACGCGTATGAACGAAGAAGGCGAGGAGAACAACAGCTGCGCCAGTCAGGCAGCTTGGAGAACAGTAAAAGCACAAGATACCTTGTAGTGTCTGATGGCGGCTCCCTCTCGCCCATCAGCACAGCCTCCCCCTGCGCCGTAGAGCTTCCGGCCACAGCCAATAAATCTGTAAGTCCAATCAACAAAATAAAAAAAATCACCGTCAAGACTAGCACCTGCCTTACCAAGACCCTCAACACAAATAGCAAATGTGCTCAAGCACTCTTTACCGCAGCAGCAGCAACAACACCAGCAGCGCACCCATCAGAGAGGTTCAGCCAGAGGTTGGTGGAGGCGCCGCAGTCAGCACATTTCCAGTTTGCAGGAGAAATCCTTGGTGGATTCGGAACAACTGGTAAGTCTTCCGCATACTTGCTTGGCTGAATTAACATATTGCAGCTACATGCACACCCAATAATTAACCCTAGGGGGGAAGGACACCCGAAGCAGGAGAATGGCATTTGTTCGTTTTTTGATCATGCTGCTGACCAGCAGACTACAGGAGAGACAAATACACAACGCACACCAGATGAAGCAAACAGTGGAAGGCTATATCGGATAGAGCTCACTATGGGGGAGATAAACGTGCAACAACGATAGCTGACTGTAGCAACAACAGGAAAATTCATTGACGCAAGGAGTGCAGGAGCAGCTGCTGCCCACACATACGGAAAAGGCAGCAACATAGAGCAGCAGAAATGGCAATATGAAACTTACGAAGATCTCCTCCACCCAAGCTGCACAAGGCGCTGCGTCAGCCACTCTATGCCTCATCTCGCACAGGCGCTTCGCCATCGCAGCAATGACAGCAGGTACGTCAGGGTCTTCCAGCGACAGAAACGCCAGCTGCTGCAGTTGTTGTTCCTGCAGCTGCTGCAGCAGAAGAACGTCACTACGCCACCTTTGTTGCTGCTCCTCGTCCTCCTCTTCTACCTCAGAGCGCTTCTGTCCTTGATGCTTGGTACTTCTCTTGTTGCTGCGGTATAGCTCGGCAAGGCTTTTTGAAAGAGCAGCAGTTCCTCCGGGTGCTGTTTCCGCGGGTGTATAGACACACAGCCGATAGGTAATCGTTGGCTCGACGGCAGCAAAATTCCCAGCGGGGTCGATTAGGTCGCCATCCGCACTAAAGCTAAGCATCCACACCAGCACACGGCAGGACGCCTGGGAACTGCAATGTCGCACCAGTAGTAACAGCACCAGCCACGGAAATGCCGTCACCAGCAGGGAATCATAGTGTGGACGAACCCTCCTTCAACAGCGATGGCCATCTTAGTCGGCTTTGTGATCATGTCAACTTCTGGAGGCTCTCCATTTTCGGCACTGCCCCCGTTATCTCGACCCTCTCGACACGCTTGCCGCCTCTTTTGGGCTGTTGTAATGGCGTTTGTCAAGTGAATATTTGTGCTGAGATGGACGTAGACGCGGGAGCCGCTTAGGGCTGCATCGGCTGGTAGAGCCTCCAAGGAGACACTAATGAAATTCTTCAGGTTTACAAACAGGCCACAAGGCCCAGACACCAAATCCAGCCTACGGGCAGGCACACGAGCAAGCAAGCAATTCAAGATATTCATTGAAGCAGTGAAACTCTACGCATTGATATTGGCAGATGCAAGTTGACAGCGGCACATTGAAAGCGGGAGAGGCACACACACACACACTCAGTGCAGTAAAAGGCCATGGAGACGCCTTGTAAGGCAAACTTGAGAAGAGTGGACACAGACTCTTCAACGCTTGCCCTCTATCGCTCGTACACCCAACATTAACGACATGGATACAGAGGGACAGACATGTCCAATACTTTGTTGCTACCACCACGACATGTCCTGCCTAGCGTGCAGCTGCTTCGCGCATTGGCTCCTGTTACTATAGTTGGGTATTTGCCTGCTCATAGTGCTAAAGCTGCTTCGTAAGCTGCTGCTAATAGATCTTTTGAGGTTCTTGCTACGGCGGTCAGTGGTGATGCCGCTGCAGGCGTTATCGTGGTTGCTCTGTCACTGCCTGCTGCAAGCAGGGTCCAGCTGCATATCTCCCCTCAGTACTACCGCCAGCGTCGGTGCCAATAAAACTCTTCAGAGCATCTCTGTCGCTACTGCCGTTACGCGAGTGAAAAAGTGATACGTACGAGTAGTCGCTGTACTGTTTGTTGACGCGCTCAGGTGCCCTCCCGGTTATTGTAGTGGCTGCCGCTTCCTGCAGCACAGCAATAGCTGCATTCCGCTCCTCCCCGCGTGCTAGCTTTATATCCATTTTCTGCTGCTTCTGCCGCTGCTCCTGTGGACCGACAGTTGGTATGCTGCTTGTCAGAACAGGCGGGCAGGCAGCTGCTGCTGGTACAGCTGCTGTTGTAGCAGCTGAGAGCATGCACAGATGCTGTAGAGTCGAGAATAGATGAAAAAGAGCAGCAGCAGCGTCAGTAAATAGATTATTGCGGCATTAAGGAAGGCATCAGCACCATATGTCAGTTTGTGATGTCTGGATTCCTGGGGCTTTCTCAGCAGGGACTCAGGATTGTTTTGCTTGGCTAAAGTTGCATGAAATATTAGCTTCACGAAGTTCACTAGCAAAGTATGCTGCTACAAAAGCATTCCTGCCATTGTCAGCGGTAAGGGCAATGTGGCTGGGGTTGCCTTGGGCCCGTGAAATTAGGGCCCCCAGGGGAAGCATGCTGACCCGCACGCACGAACTTTCTAATCCTTGGTGTTACATTATGATTTATTTTTATTCAAAGCTGTCCTCTTTCTTCGCAGTAGGGTGTATGCACATACTGCGAGCTCACAGATGATCTAAGGCTCGTCGTTTAGAGTCACATCCGTAACCCTATGCACTTGAACCCTATGCACTCCATACAAATGTCGAGACAATGCTACACGAAGCCCTTAGTCACAGTCCGCTAGCTGTGTATGTCTCTAGGCTTACACTCCTCACAACTCTACTCCAAGCCCTTGCGTAGTCGGCCTTACATCCAGTCCTAATATCTCTTTCCATTTGTATACATGATTTTCTCTTCACCTCTCTGTTCGTGCTTTCATGCGCACTCATTATTCTTGCATCCTATTCACTTGCGTAGGTCTATACAGTTGCCTCTAGGCTCATTCACCTCGCCGTAGTGGGCTAAGCTACACTTGAACACTTTCTACTACATCACATATATTGAGGATGCTAAATGGAACTGACTTGTTGGTTTTTCTGTTTGCATCCAAGCTCTCATTTCTAATTTCCCTTTCGATAACCGTCGAGTCATTAGGGGCTGTATATATTCGTTTTCGTTCTCCTTGCACGTCTCAACGACCTCTTGTCCTCTCCCTAAGCCCTTGCGTCTAGCCCCCACAAAGCCTAACCGTCTTTGTTCTAGAACGCCTGTTCCCTCTGTGCTACCTTCCAAGCCCCTCATCTCCCTGGCTCTCTGGGTCACGGCAGCCTGCAAATCTCTAAATCATCTACATGCAGAATCAAAAAACACCTAGTGTGACTACGCAATATTGTATTATAAAATCGTAAAAACACATAAACAGGGCCGTGCGCGCCTGCACGCACCGTTCTAGCAATAAAGCATAACCAGGAAGGCAAATACTTATTTGTGCAGTTCTATTGCTAGATATGTATATGTAAACAGGCAGCTTAGACGTCTAAGGATGTGTACACACGCATCCGCCTGTCTAGGCTTGAATGATCAAATTCCAGGAACTTGAGCGCACCTCCAACACCGAGGCAGCGAAAATGCAAGAATTCAAGCAAAACTACTACTTCAGAAAGCAGCATACCTGCCAAACCCTCTGAGAAGGAAAGGGGAGCCAGATGGTGAGACTGCGGCTCACCAAGCGGGTAGGGGCCCGACACAAACCAGGAAACAACAATTTCATATAATAATGTACAGAGAAAAGAAGTCATACTATCGCTGTTGTTGCTGATGAGTTCTGTGAAGGCCAGCCACTGCAAACCACCCCCACCAGCTGTCGCCGCACAACCAGCTGCATGCTGCTGGTCAGTGTCCTTAGACCTCGCGCTTAAACGAACTGCTGTATTGTTTGCCCTTCTTGCTTTGGTGCTGCTCACCGCCCTGTTTCTCCTGCTGCTGTTTTTGTTCTTGCCTCTGTTGCCGTTTTTCTTCCAACCCTTGCTCCTGCTTTTGCTGCCGATCCTGTACCGGCTTCTTCAGTTTCTTGGCCCCAGGTAAAGGTGAGCCTGCCTGATCAGCGTGGAGCCGTACTAGACCTAAAAGCTGATGGCTGAAGGCTGCAGCACGCTCCCCGTCAACCTGTGCATACACCTCAGACTACAAAACATCTGCACTCAAATGCAGACATTTAGAACTTCAAAAATGAGATGCCATAATGCCTTCTAAAGCAACAAGAGCATTCAGATCTCTGATTCAGTGGTGGGTAAAACGCTCGGGAGGAGCATGTTGCAGCTGAGGGTGGGTAAGGGGTAAGGAGTTACGTTAAATGCACCTGAATGGATATCCTCTTCTTGCCATCTGTTGCTCTTATGAGGCAGACAGGCGTTGCCGTAGGTTGCTCCTCACAGCCTTGCAGCTTTCGGCGTCTCTTGACCCCTCTAGAACCGCCAACCTCGGGAAAGGCTGCGAAGTATGCAAGGGTGCAGGCATCGTATTGTGAGATTACTTAAAACAGTCTCTGAATCCAGAAGACAAGTATATACCACTGGAACATTTTCTCACACTCGCTAGGCAAACTGGAGACGGGGAGCTACATACACTGTCACACCTCGAGCCTCAGGTCTGCCACAGTTTCGGAAGTGCACAGCATGAGGATGCCTACGACGCATGTAATAAGGCCCAGTTAAGAAGACAATGATCAGCAGACTACAGACAGTTCTACGTGCATTCAGCCTAAGGTTACGGAGCAGTGTTGGGGTACTTCGTTTGAAGGTGAGCCAGACAGATCCGGTGTTGCTGCATTTGCTTTCCTCATAGAGGCGCCGGAGCGCCTCTAGAAATTCAGTCTCTCCATGTAGCCCCATCGCCCCAAAAGTTCTTCACTCTCATCTGCAGCAACTTCCGCAGTTGCCACTGCTGTTGCAGCAGCTGCTGCTACCGCAGCCGCCGCCGGTAAAGGACGTCTGTCTCGGCGGCACAAATTCTGGAACAGAGGGAAAAGACGCTGCAGTAAATTGTAGAATGATGAGAAGGACAGCACTGAAAGATTAGGCTCCACTTGCTGCATGTACTGCTACTGCAGCTGCAGGTAGTGGCGCAGATGTTTTGGGGGCCAAACACGCCTCCAGTAAAATGTTTGCCTGTCGTTTCACTTACTTACGCATATTTGACTATATGTAGACCTACATGCAGTTGGTTGGCACCTCCGTTCGCCTCAATATCTCCTGGGCCCCACAAAATTCGGCGTGTATCGCCATCCTAGCCCCACGCGATGCTAGAGGCCTTCAGTGCTTGCATTTGTCGTTCGTTTGTGTTTAATCTACTGCACAAATAAAGTTCCAGGCTAAACATTACGGCCCGTATACCTTCGTGCTCTAGAGCTCATATATTGGCGTCGACCCTCAGGCTTTTTCCTGGTGGCGTCGCTTCTACCACTTACAATCGCGGAAGACCTGGGATTTGTTTTTCAGAATTTGGCACCTTGTAGCTAGCAACAGCTGCCCACAGCTGAACAGTCCAGTGCTTTTTGCATCTCAATGCGGTAGACAGTCCATACTTTCCGAAGTTACTTGTTGATGAACATAATGCATGAATGCAGTGCCCATAATGACCCCCATCTTCCTGTCCAGACTATCGTGACATGGGCATGCATTCTTGTAGAAACGATGCAACAAACCAAAAACAGGTCATTCACACCTTGAAAGGACAGCAAGCTACTTCACACTCTAGAAGAGCTTCCCAGGGGATGAGCATTTCACCCGTTTCCTTAGAAGATAGTACAAGCCCTCCACCTTTTAACGTAGATGACTCTAGCGCTGCTCTATTCGGGGGGGGGAGGTAGTTAGTGGGTAATGAAGCAAGTCACCCAGCAAGAGCTACAGAACTTGTCGTAAAATGAGAACAATGCGCAACAAGATGCAAGCTATTACCTTACCATGCGTTCGTGTGGCCCCGGCAGTAAAGACTAAATCGGATCCTTGAGAAAAAGGCTTTTTGCTTGTTAATTCGTACAGTTGCAGTTTCAAGGGTGGAAGGCTATTCTACCTGGTAAACATCAGAGGATTTTGTAATGCTCAACCCTGTGTATTCGTCGGTAGACTCTTCACTCCAGACTCAATACGAACTTCGGAAAGGGTAATTGGCTGTTTCCAACAGAGCCCTCTAGTTCTCCTGCCAAAAGCCCTCAGAGTTCCCAACGAGAGCGCATCAAAGTTGTGCGAAGCTGTACCCTCAAAGCACTTCGAGCATTCACAGCTGGACGCACATGGCATCTAGCAACACCCATACTACAGTCTTGCTGCAGCACATTGACAGTACTTTGCAAATCTACGATCTATGAACAGCCGAAATAAATTGCAGATTCTTGACTGCTTCTTAGTTAAATATTACTAGTGTACTAAGCAGTGTTTAGACGTGGCTTATACCCCCGCTTCCTCCCTGTCTCCCATTCCATACACACACTGGCAGTCCGTAGATGGATGTCGAGCCCAACTGCACTCAGGACAGCGAAAGAGTTCCCGTCATTATCGCCACTTCCCAGGCACGCAGAAACGGTGCAAATGAGAAAGCAAATGTGTACAACAACCAATCAAGCGATATTGAAGGGAAGCGAGACACCCACGCTAGCCAAAACCGAACCAGTGAACAGACCACCACGACCTCGGCGACACAATAGCTTGCTGTCATCACAGCACCGAAACGTGTGAGCTTCCTGCTATAAGAAAACAAGAAAGAAGCAACATGTGTAAAGGGGCTCAATGCACACTGGCTCAGCAGTGCTTCCGCCCCTTATAAAGCATCAGCTGCTTGCAAATACAGCAAGCGCATGTAGTGTAGGCGCCCTAAAAGCCTGAGAAGAGGCTTAAGGATGAAGGCTGGGCGGGCATACCTCTGAGTGCCTGCGCATACTTCTTATTGGAGAAAACCCCTAATCAATACCAACTAGCAATCTTCCAGGATATTTTCAGTGATGAATATAATTGTTTCAGGCAGAGTGCTCGCTGAGAAAGGACTATTACCAAGGGCAGCCGGGAATACATTTTATGGCATTTACTGTTTCGTTACTCGAACAGTGCCACAAAGTGGGCCGCAGGCAACATACCCCGCAACTGCTTGTCCGTCAAGCGTAAAGCTGGCTATGGCCAACCTATTTGACTGAAAACTGGCATCCTCTGTGTTCTCAATGCTCCATACTCCTGCAATTTATCTCCTTTACACCTTTCTGTGGATCATCTGCCTCCACACAGGTCATTTGCACGCCCGGCGAAATCCGCGAATAAGATGGGGAGCTTAAATATCTTCCTAAGAAGCAGGTACTCAGACTTGTGCGGTAACTCTAACTTTGAGGAAAATTGAAAGACGGAGGAAGAGCATTGAGGAGTGAAGAGTGGGGATACTAACCGCAAGCGTCTGCGTCCGGTCAACTTTTTTGGCATATCTTAAAACCTACCGGTCCACCAGAACGAAGATAGTTCCATGCTCCTCTGTGTTAAGGTTGTTGCATGCATTCGCGTACACTAGTTGGCGGTTCTCTGAATCACTTAGCTGAAAAGGATGGCTGCTGAACCCTGACCGATGCCCAAGTCCGGATCATAGAGGTGCTTCTCAACGTAGAAAAGGAATGCGGAACAGCACCAGGAACGTGAGTATACTCTGTACTACGAACGGAATCAGAACGGAAAATGAACACAGAGAAATTAATTTTGTGAGCAAAGAGTCGCTGCAGAAGAGAGTGGTTGAGACACGCTCTCTGGCCATCTGCCCCTGGGTGGTTCGCGCTGATCACATTATTGCCAGAGCGTAGCTGGGTCATGAAGGCACGCCAAAACGCACTAAAAAACCTCAAATATATACTCGCAAAGATACTCCTGTAGGATCCGTGAATCTTTGAGACATGAGTGATGAAAATTTGAGCGAGTTCCTGGGCCGTGACGGTGCTGCACCTAGGGATGATATGGGAACATTTGCTGAGTCAGTCGATGATCACGTAGAGGCTCGTGACTCTTGACCTCCACCAACATAGATTCCACAGTCAGATCAGTCCCAGCACTTTCAAGACCCGGAAAGCTTTGCAAAAGACTGGACTCCGGCGCATTGTGCGACTTCAGCTGCTGAAGCACGGGATATAACAGTGCGCAACACTCTTCTGCCGCGGGGCGCATCCCAGGCCGGCCAAAAAACCGTAAGAGAGCATACATTGTAGTGTGGAACCTTCCATGCCGCGGAAGAACAGGATAATGTGCTGTGGATAAAAGGCACTGCGGAGTGGAGTGGGAATGTAGAAGTGACAAGGTCCTCGCTTTGTTTAAAATTTAGCAAGTCATCCTCAACATGATAGGGCTCCACCCACTTGGCATTATGGATTTCTACTATAGTGGCGCATGCATGGGTGTCAAAAGGAGAAGGTTCGTCCAATGCCAAGAGGATCAATGAATTAGCACAAAGAATAACGGTTTCGCTGCACCGTAGGAAAATGCTGATGCCTCGCGAGAGCGCATCGACACCTCGTTCTCGATGTCACCATATCCTTTTTTGCAAGGACATGAGGCAGGCGGCGCCCAAGCTAGAAAACAGCTGAAATAAGTTCGACAGGTCTAAAACGCCTTGTATGGTGTACTAAAGCTGCTTATGGTTTGTGCAGTCGCACTATGCTTATACAAATCATGTTGGCAATTTCGATTCCCCAGTGCATCTTATTCAGTTTCTTCCTCGCACTAGAAACACTTATGAGTTTTGAAAGACACGATGGAAGCATTAGGCATAATTTGGTGTTTCGGAGAGCCATTATTTTGCAGGGAATCAACAGCAACGGCCGTTCCGCCATTCGCATTGGATGTTTCGAGGGAATGACGCTCGAAAATGGGCCAGTGCAAGCTCTCGGGTTGTCAGGCGGCTGAGTGGTGTTCTTGCTAAGGCTTCGGCTACTCTGTCCAGGGCAAAGGTTGCTTTTCTTTAAGGAACTCAGTTCAATAACAGCGATCTGAGTAAATCCAGGCATAAATTTTAGTGGCACGATGCAAGTCCACCGAAGTTTGCAACTTGTGAAAAGGTGAGGCCCTGCTCCCCATTTTTTCCAGATCTAACCTAAATCCTGCACCCATCCGTCGAACCTTTAAACAAGCGCTATTGTTTTAAAATACGAGCGCGTTGCGTGCCGTAACAGACATTGCTTTCCCCGCAACAGCTGAAGCGCACGTAAGAGAGGGTGTAGGCGCTGTTGAACGTATTGGCTCCATGCCAAGACATCGTCCACGTAGACCAGACATCCGACCTCCTTAATAGGATCATCAAGATTCTGATTAACTTACGTTGCAGTTAAGCTGGGGCATTAATGTGTCTAGGCGGCAGACCGTTGCTCTCGTGTTTACGAGTCCTTGTGGAATGTCTATTAAGCGCTGTCCTTAGGGGTGTATCGGTGCCTGAAAGATGGCACCTGTGAAGTCGAATGTATGTCCGACTATTTATCATCGTTTATCAAGTACTGCTTTTAAATACCTCATCGAAAACTTCTTCGTCAAAGTGATCTTGCTCAGGAGCTAAATGCTGACGCACATGCGCCATCTCCCTTCTTTTTCGGCACCGGCACCTAGTTATGCCCAAAGGTGCTGGTCGTTCCCGGCAAAAAAGGTATATTGACGCCTGCTGTTTAGTCTCCTTTTAATGCTGTGTTGCTTTCCGGTACTGTGGCAAGTAGTGTGGAGTCAATCAAAAGGCTAATGCAATACGATGCGCTGGACGGCCAGCATGTGGCTGGCCTGCAGGCAGCTCGTTCTCATTCAGCATATCCACGAATTCTCCCCTGAATTTTCTTATTCTCTCTGTTTTCCGACTTAAATTTCAACGGCATTTTCTACTCAAGAACGAGTATAGCAACTATGACGTGATGTGGGCCATATTCTCTTATTGCTTGTTAGCCGCCGGCATGAACACTTTGCTTTACATTCTTGGGACACCCACGTGACTTTGTGACCAGAGATGAGATGAGCCTTGCTGAAGAAGCCATGTGTTGCTGTTTCCTAGCGCTGTCTGCAACACTAACCTCTCCTTCGCGCAGCTGTGATCACATGGGGGCCTCCCATTAAGTTGCCTACGGCATGTCAACGATTACGTCACGTTGCACGAGTCCAGCATAGAAGTCATGGACCATGATGTAAGGACAATTCCAATTCAAAGTGACATTAAAATGTCGAGCCTTTGCTAATCCTTTTATTATGGTACAGGCCAGCAAGCCTGAGCTTTACGCACTGCGCGAAAGAGCGCACAAGCAGAGTGCACTTCTGTACCGCCTCCTTAAATACCAAATTCACTTCATGCCAAGTATCAAATGGCGCTAACAGTTCTTGAACATGATGGTGCACCTTGTTTAGTGTATGATTGCCTCGTATTGAGTCTTGAGCTGAGGCTCTATCCTATACGGCCCCTGCGCTGCATCGCACACTGCATGTGGGGATTACCATTCCTTGATGTACCGTTTTTTGCTCGCCACGGTGCTTGCTTTTGGTAGGCTCAGTCCCGGTATTAAATGTTTCGGGTTTTTGCATGTGCTTTGCAATTCTCCATTACATGACCCAATTTCCCACAATAAAAGTACGAGTCACTAGGGGGCTGACTTGGGCTGTTGAGGGGCACGAAGTCTTTCTGGATTTCTTTTCTGGATTTCCTCAGGCTGTAGGCTAGGGCTGGCTGACTAACTCAACATCCAGAGGCTCTACATTCTAACTTGGATCATCCTTCTCAGCCAAGGACGAAGAAAATAGGCTTATTTGCTCCTGAAACCTCGAGTATTCCATCAATTGTAAACTGCGAGTAGTCAGTTCTTTAATTGCTGAGTGTCTTGCGCTCCTCCGACCACCTGACATGGCACTGTTTGTACACTTGATATAAGCCGCTGCTCAAGCAGGTGTGCGTCTACAATACAGCTTGTGCGGGGCAAATCTGCCAAATTCTTTACCTGATGAGCTTTTCTTGGATGGCCTTGCCGCTTTATTTTGCTCAGTTCCCTCAAAGCAAGCTGGCCGATTCCGGCATAAGCCGGGGGGTAAGTGCTTGCACACAGGCTTGAGCTGCAAAGCCTTTTGCTCGCAGGCAACTTCCTTGGCCATTATAGAGCGGCCCTTCAGGTACTCCTCCCTAAGAAAAGATGAGCAAGAAGCCTACAGCTATATCCGTTTGCTAGGTACGAAGCGTGGTGCTGCTTCGAAGGGCTGCTGAACTCTTCCAGTGGTTGACCATCCATATGGGTGTAATACTTTTCTTCTTGGCATGACCTCGTTGATGCACCCATGAACATCTTTTCGGCTCATGAATCATGACTTTATACCCGCTGTGGATCTGCTGCTTCAAATATGCTATCAGCCGGCATCTGCAGCGCCAACAGGCGGTGTGCCACCGTCGGCTTCCATCGCCTGAGGGTTTCTCTTTGAAACACTTGCAACAGAGAAGCAAATTACTGAAGCGAAAAATGGCTTGGTCAATGCTCGATATTTTTTCCCAGGAATCCGGATATTCTACCACACACATAGCCAATGAATGAGCAAAGGGCAGCTACATCAAAGTGTGTGGTGCCAGCAAATGCAGCTGTCTATCTCAAGTCCCCGTTTGGATGCAAGTAAGTACAAACTTAGTAGAAATTACTGAGTCGTTTTAAAGAGCTCTCTACTTTTGCCTCAGAGTTCCGATATGAGGGGATAGGGATGGCTTGGATGCGCGGGGCCGCACTTATTAGGCCCGAATATTCACAACTAGTTTTACGTTGCATTCTGCACACATGCACCCAACATGATGCTTTCTTGAATCGAGCTAGAAAATACTGTGCAGCGCATACGAAAAATAAACAAAATATCAAGAATTCAGCTCTTCACCAGGTTTTGTTCAAATTTAATCTGAGTAGTAGAAAGTGCATGGGTGTACCTTAGTCCGGAGGAGCAATGGCTGTCTGATCAGAAATCTGCCTTCGTTGCCAGATCCCTGCGTCTTGGGAGCATGTTTAGTGGACCATTTAGACTGTAAAGGTCCGAGAGGCAATTTTTGCAAGCACTAAGGCTACCTTCGTTTATCTACTGAGGCTAAAAATACTCGTGCATAGTGTCTGTCTCGAATGCTGACGTCGCCTAACTGCTTCAGTTAGATTAACTCCTGATTCTACACGTTCCATAAGTCACTAGTCAGCAGCACCTGGCTCCAACAAATTTAGGGCTAGCTCTTGGATGAAGGTCTAGACCAAAAGCGCTTCTGGTTCAATTACATGTGCTTCATGTCAGTTGGGAGGTCTGAGATTGAGTTTAAGGCACTACGCGTTGTGTGCTGCTTCAAACACTCGAAATTACACCCTAAACAGTTTAGAATTAGTGATTTGCACTCTAGGCAACACTGGAAAGGCTTCTTAGTAATGCACTGAACCCTCCCCACGACAACGCCTGGTGTTTTCAGCGTAAGGGTAGGAACAGCCACCACGACTCGTGCTGCCAACTGCGCTCCAAACCCTCACTGTAAACAGAACACCGTAAAAACAGATGCAAAAGTGATATATTTGAGACATAATGGAAATGTGTTTTTCACTATCTATATGTCCTCTGGCGCGTTGAGCGCCATCTGGCGCCCCGCCTGTACCACTGGTCTGTTAACCCTGAACAACAAAGCCCAAACCCCAAGTCCTAAGCTGAAATCCCCCAAACAAAGCCTTCCTTTTTCTAAAATATTATGCTGACTTGGCCAAAGAATTAAAGGAACAAGCCACCAGACACTGCTGTTGCATGCCGCTCGTGTCTGGAGGATCCACACCAAATAAAGGCTTACTGTTTCTAATATTGGACCTTGGTTCCTTGTTTTTCATATTCAACTAGTCTGGACAACGAAATGCACATTTGAGCAGATGATTTCTAAGCGGCCATTCTGCATAAACCTCTTGCATACTCCATTGGCTTTTCCGCTTGCTACTGTTTCGTGGGTAGAGAAAACCATTTGCGTCTTACATTTTAAGTTGTTGGATGCGGTGCGTTGAGAGTGTCCATTCAACCAGATGGCCTGCATTCACTAAAAAGGGATATTGCTTGTATGTGGAAGCCGTTTCACTGGATTCCTCGCTCGCAGTGGTTACTGTTTTTCTTCTCTCCATTGGGCCGTTATCTCTTCTTGAGCGAGCCATTTGTGAGTTCATTTTGTCCAATTGCCTGCTTTGTCTTGCTGCTACCAGTTACTAGCAGAAATGCGTCTCAGAAGGTCTCGCCACTATTCCTGCTTTGCCTTCTCGAGAAGTTACCTCCTCGCTGCTAATCTTTTGGGACAGAGGAACTATAATTGCCTTGCCTCAACTCCCTTGTCTCTCTCTTTCTCTCGCTCTAATTGCTAGCCCGTAGGGGTTCTTGGCCAGTCCCTGTATTCATCGTTTCTGCAATTCACTGTGGGGTCTCTGCGCTTTCTTCTTTTTACTACACTTTCCCTCCTGATCTTTCTCAAGCCTGGAATCAATTTTCTAAACTTTAAGTCCTATATCAGAACGGTAGGCGTCAGAGCCCAATCTACCTGCTACAAGTGTTTGCGTACACGTGTGTGCGTGTGGGCTTGCGTGTGCCTGTGTCTTGTGTCAGTGTGCATTGCTTCAATGGCGCTGTCTCATATGCGGTGTCCCAATCCTTTATCGCCATCTCAAGGGCTACACTTGTCCCTCTGCTGCACCGCCTCACGCGGTATTCTCATTTCTGCCCTGGGAGCTTTTCTCTACTCTTGCACTGGAGTCCTCACTAAAGTCATTTGCTCCGCCGGCATGCCCATTCTCAACGTAAACTCTAAACCCTCAGCATTCCTATGTCAAAACAAAAAGACTTCACCCTTAATCCGTAGCCATGTGCTGGCAGCAGACGTATTTGCATATGTGGCAGATTTCTTAAGTGACCAGACATCTACCTAAGCCCTTGACGGGAATGCCCTAAAGCCCAACATCAAGCTCTACACCCCACACCGAATTTGCATTATTCTCTTTGTTGTTGCCATGTGGGCGTTTTGCGACTTAGCTCTTACTTTATCGGTTTATTTGGCAATCTGCTTTGTGCGTGGGGATCTGCTACTTTGCTCGGATCAACCCCTTCAAGTATCTCAACCCCAAAACATCACTCGCCAAGTTCCTCTACGCTCGAGGCATCGTTGCAGTCATCTGTCACGGTGTGCCGATGCTACTGCCATTGTTTATACTTCTGCTAATGCTGAAGTCACGGCTTTGCTGCTGCTGTCTGCCCCCTATCTTTGTTTTTCATCTAGTAGCAGCTGCTGGCACCCTTTACATGGCTGCCACTTGTGTTGCCTGTTGTTGGCAAGCAATACCCTTGTGGTTGACAGCCGCTGAGCTTCGATTGCACTCCTAGATGCTCCATTGGTAAATTCGAGCAGCTACACTACCCTTGTGTTCCTTTTTTTGATCTTTGTCCGATCATTTGTGTTGACGGCATACCTCAGCTCTATACTACGTCTCCCTTTCAAAGCTGCCGCTTGGAGATGCGTCAGCAGTTGGTCTCTCGGCTACAATATGGGCTGCATTCCTAGGAGCTATCATTCAGCACGAAGGGCTCGGATGGTAAGCGTCTCTTTGTTCCAAGCGGTGTTCTTCTTTAAGTTTGCACTATTGGTTGAGCTTGTGGTGCTGTTGATCGTAAAGTTTGGTTACTGTTCCAGGTTGTGGATGATGGTGGCACTTTGCTCTGTGGGGATCCTGCTGATTGCAAAGCCAGGGGCCATGAACGAGGCACTTGGGGGCGGCAGTAAGCTCTACGCCCTACAGCGGCACCTAACATCCTAACTTTCACCGTTAGGCAAACGGTCGATTCCCGCAGCCCGAACCATGCATTTGAGGCTGCACCAGTTTTACAAATGCGTTTTCCCATCAGAGCACTTCCATTGATGGCCCTAAATCCCAGTGTTTTCCGGCTTACGATTTATCTGCAGCGCACCCAGCTGAAAACTCTGGAAGTGAAATAGAGCTGATCCAGAGCCTGGACACAGGAGGGGCTTTTTTAATCCTTATCATCGGGTCTTTCCTGCGTGCGCCCTAAAACTCCACCAGGCCTACACGCTTGCACAAGAGATTTGGCGGAAGTTTGTTCCACAGTGGAATCAAACTCCCGGCTTCCGAGGGTCACTGGTGGCATGTAGCTGCTCCAGCTCTTGAAATAGCAGCAAAGAAAGCAAGGACAGTAGATACACCACAATCAGCACTGTATCTTGCAGCAGGAAAATTAGGGAGTCCTTGTTCCGGGTGTCTGCTTTGGGTGACCCCATAAAATCGCAGCATCTTCCCTTCCTTGATAACTAAGCATTTCCCCTCTTTTTCTTATCCTGTACTCGTATCCATTGATTATGACGCATGGCTGTACTTGCCCCCAGTTTCCTGTTCGCTGTAATTCCATCCTTCAGTGGGCTGCTTTGCTTGCTGCAGACGGAGTATCGTTTGTTTTGGGGCGGCATGTCGCAACGCGGGGTCCCCCCGTGCTGTCGATCCTGCTCATGATGTTTTTCGGTCTTCTCTGCTTTCTGCCGCTGGTGCTCTTTGTCTCCCCCTTTAAGGCCGAATTCTTTCAGGACCTGCAAGCAGAACAAGGCGTCGCGCTCGCACGTACGGCACAAAAGCATAAAGAGTGACGATGCTCGGCAGTCAGCAAGTCCTAAGTACAAGAATGCATTAAACGTTATGCTTTCGCTGCACATGTGCTCTATATTGCGACGGCTTGTCTTGTGGATGGTTGGTGCAGTGATTCCTTGCTTGGGATTGGGGGCGCAGCTCTGCCTCATCTCTGCACTCGAGTTTGAGTCTGCAGCCACCATCGCGATCGTTCAGAATCTAGACGCTGTCTTCAGCTACGTCTTCCAAGTATATCTTCTAAACCCGACGCTTAAGTCGCTAAGCGATTGTCTGCTGATCCACGGAGAGACTTGGCCCTGGAATAATCTAGGTAGCAACCTGTGATGTCATAGTCAATTGGGCGCAGTACAGCCCGGAACTGTAATGCTGAGTGGGCGTTTGACTGTTCAGCTAGTGATCGGTGAGGGGTTTAACTTTGCGTCTCTCTGCGGCGCCACTTTGATCGTTTTCTCCGCCATTGTACTTGGATTTTTCACCATAAAAAACTGGATTAAATCGGACAGAACCCCCTGCGGCACCAATGCTGCTGAAGGGGAGTTTTGTACTGATGAAATGGCTGCCGAGCAGCAAGCGGAGGGAGGAGTCGTTGGTCCTGCTACGGAATACGCAGCAGCAGATGCAGCAGCAATAGCAGCTGCAAACACACAGAACAGCACCCCCACACTCTACACATCTATCAAGATGACTCAGCAACAACTCGTAACAGGTCCGAAACTCCAAGGAACTCACTCTCGCTGCAGCAGCAGTAATAACAGCGAAGGCAACAACACAAGATCCAAGCCTGCAACGGATGCGATCCCCCCTGGAGCCACCAACGAAACGACGAACACTGTGGAAAGCGACAGCGACCTCAGCGATGGAGCACTAGACGTTAAACCCTAAAATCATGGTATTCGGACTTTTCGCAGGATGATTCAACCACACCGCCAGTACTGTTCACGGGACACCATCGCGTTTTACTTTATGAAGCTTTACCGTCAGCAGCTAGACACATGAGGAAGACAAAAAACGAAAGTTCTAGCAAACTGTTGCAGAACGTGCGGCAGGTACAATTGTGTAAACTACAAATACTGTACATAGGTATGGATACTCGGAGATCCACCCGGTTGCGCGAACGGCAGAGCCAGGATAGGCAGCGGCAGCCCGGCTGGGAAACACGGAAGGGAACACATTTGGTCTGAGCGTCTGCCAGTTGTACGTGTCTACAATATTTCGTACTGTGAGGCTAAACCACAGCAGCAGCACTTGCCCCCAATTTCTGAGCTTTGTCCTGTGTAAATCACAAAAGAAACAGTGGCAGCAATCAGAAGATAGATCTAAATAAGCTGATGCATTCTTAGTCCATAAGCTATGCCCTAGCAGCTGCTGGAGCTCCGCTTCATGCTGCTCCTAAGCCACCTGACAGGCCCTCTCTGTGGCAGCTCCTGATGTTGCTGCAGCAAATCTGCAAGGGGAGTGAGGTGCTGCTGCTGGGAGTGCATGAGCTGCGATCCCGCAGTAGCGCGTGGCAATGTTTGAGCTCTGTTATAGTGCCCTTCGTGCACTCAATGCTTGAGGATACGCTGCTTTTGCAGTAATTGCAGCTGCATATTCTGCTGCTGCCTAAGCACTGCTGATACTATGGCTGCTTTTGCTGCAATAGCTACACTAATGAAAATTCTTCAGTGACACTTAGTTGAACTGCACATGCTTCCCTTGCTGCTTCGGAAAGTGCCACACTAAGGTAGCTCCAGCAAGGGCTGCAGCAGCAACTGGAGAAAATTACAAAGGCTTCTGCAATTGTTTTCGCAGGTTGTCCAATTCAAGCTGTTGCTTCTGCAGCAGTTGCTGTTGTTCCTGGATTAATTGCTCCTGCTGCTCTAATTGCTGCTGCAGTTGTTGCCCGCTAGTCCGGCTGCTACGACTGCTAATCAGCTGCTGAAAGCGTGATATGCAACGCAGAAGTTTCAACCAGTCGACAATCGCCTCCTTCATTAGCATATCCCCTTTGTATCTGCATAAAAACAACTACTAGGAATTTGTGGTGTACCGGTCAGGTTGTCGTGAGTTGCTCTAGCTACTGTTCATAGCCGCACTCACCCGGCCATGCGCATGTGTGTACATCTAAGCTACAACTGCGCCATAAATGTTATCCGGATGAGGCTAGTGCCAGAAATACATGCAGAAACGCCACCAAGTTATGCAGCATCTGAGCCACAGCCCTAGGAACAGTAGAAGCAAGAAAGGCGACAGATGCTAGTTGTGCAAACTTCTTACCGCGTTGCACGGGGATTTAAAGTGGCATCTGCTTCATCATCAAATAATCCTAATTGGTTCTGCTGCATGTGCTGCTGCGCTTCCGTAAAGCGCACCGGTTTAGGAGTGAAATACAGAAGTGCGGGAAGCGAGGAAACTCCGATGCTGCGGCACAGCGCCCTAGCATCGTGACCATCATGCTGTGGCTGCTGCGCGCAGTCAAAAGCTGCTGTTTTGAGTGGCTGTTCCCTCGCCTTGCACTTTTTTTTAAAGAAGGAGGGGGATGACAAAGAAAACAGGGAAAGACCCCCGCGCAAGCTCTGCTGAAAAGAGTCTGCCGCTTGGCGCCAGGTCTGCAGCAGCATCCTGTGGCCGAAGACACCAAAACACACATCCTATAAACCAGTATGGCAATGGCAGCCTTTTGCGAGAACGTCAACAAGAGAGACTATTAGATTTGATGAAGGAAACTTGGGGCGAGCTCCTTTCTGCAAATCTCCAAACCACATAACATCGTTGAGCTGTGTAGAAGCGCTTTTCTGGCCTGGGCAGTGCCCATGCCGTAGGGTCTAGGCTTTACATGCTGCTGGAGTCCCACGAGGCGAACAATAACACCGCTGCCTCAGTATTGTCTGTGCTGTCGCTAATTGCAAGGAGATCGTCGATTGGCAGCAATGGAGCTACATCTGCAGCAGTATCAGAAGTACCACGCCGCAAAACGCATCAACCGAGTACTCACTAATGGCTTCGTAGGCAGACAAAACACCAGATACTTGGAGAAACAACAACAGCACCAGGAACGTCAACAGCGCACATGCTAAAAACAACACATTGCTCAGCGCAGCAGCAAATACTGGTACCTTGAGAACCATTGTCTTCTTCGACGGCGCCTAGATGCCCCCTGGGCGTTCCTTGCTGCCAGAGCCGCAAGAAGCTATGTACTTCCCAGCATTGCAGCAAGAAGACGAGGCACAGCAGGGGACTCATTGCAGGGCTCATCGGCCTAGAGCACACACCCGCAGCCTAGCTCCATATAATTTAAACTGTGACTTCACCTGAGGTACAGAGAAGAAATACTGTAAGGAAGGAGGGGACTGAACAGCAGAAAAGCCGAAAAGATATGAGGGCCCCCCCCAAGGGGTGGTAGGTACCTTCGGCATCCACAGTGACAGGATCTCCATGCCAAAACTCCAAGCAGCAAACCGTAAATTACCACATTCGACGTAAATTATAGAGCAAAAACGCAACTGTTACGGGGATTTCAGTTGCCCAGTGCTATACCCCACGCCTTCTGCTTGTGTATGGAGGCTTCATTCGGACCCAGTGTGCTGCGGTCCAATTCCAAAAAGCCCAAAGTACTACGAATTAAGCAGTTGGCAGATCCTATGCCATAAATCCTAATAGACTATTACTAACGTCCAATTATGGGGCTCTAGCATTGGCTACTGGATTATCCCAGGATTGCACCCGTCGCCAACACCACGGAAAGAAATAGTGAAGTTAAGTAAATCATTCATGGTTATAGGTCCACGCCCTTGATGTAGTATGACGGCCTAAGCATAGGGATGTATATCTCTAGGATTTTGCTTAGGAGTAATAGGGGAACAGCTTTTTGTGGCGAATCAATTTCCAGAGGGCTTGGCGATTACGGTTTGGTGCTGGAGATGTCCTGTCCTGGCAGTTTCCATTAAAGGACCTTTCTTCTTCTAGTGTCTCTGTAGGCAAAATTCAATAAGTGACCCTTCAGATTTGCAACGCAGAGCCCTCGGCACTATACGTGGACCCAGCTCCAATCCGATACCCTTGTTCTGTAGTCAATGCCCTGACCAGCGGACGCTTGATGCTCGCAAGTTAACCTAACACACCACCTCTGCCGCTAAGCATATCTATAGTTTAACTAGCTGGACGTTTCTGAAGTCGCTTACAACAGGCCCTGTAGGGGACTGATGGACTGTGACGCGGCGGGATCTGTAGCCAGTCCCCGTCAGCAGGCCTCTAGTTTTCACTTCAGCTGATTCGTTGCACCTGGCTTAATTCTCTTGAAATCATGAGACAGAAACGGCATCGTGGTGCCGAGGACGTTATACTTGTAGATATGTATGTGGAAAATGCAGCCACAGTGTGATGCAGCATGTGGTTACGGCTACTGCTCCCACAAGCCATAGGCTGATAAGTGCGGGACTGCCTCTAAAGTCTGAAAGCGGAGTTATCAATTGGACCCACAAACGAAGTCCGTATGATCGAAGGGCAAGTGTCAACTGTGAGCTGGCAACCGTAGGGGAACTCCGGGTTCATTACAAAAATCTATGAATAAATCACGGCTCTTGAGAACCCCCTTTGCTATGCCACAGGTCAGATACCCACCTAGTAAGTGTACCACAGAGGCAGAATCTTCTTTGCCCAAAGTCGAGTCTTGATATTTGTACAGGCTGCGCAGACAGCTTGATATCAAGGACCAACATGCGTTTTAGCGGGCTGAGGTACGATCCATTAGACTCTACTCCGCTGATTGTACTTAAGTGAAATACTTAGTTTGTCTGCTCGTATAACCTATTTGCTGGAATGTACCCCTAGCTCAATACAATAGCAATCTATGATGTGTACGTGTGCACTAGCAGAAACCCTCAAAATCTCTGTTTCTCCTCCCTCATCTCGGCACCCCAAGAGGCTAGCGAAGGGAATGACAGGAAGGCTATTCCAAAGCCTACTCGAATTCGCTTCATCATGTTTGGACTGAGTCTGAACTGAAGTGTCTCCCTACGGCATTCGTAGGTGAGACATTGCGTTTGGCCATACTACATGGTCCAATGCGAGTGTTTCCCAGCTCATCCATTGGTTGTGAGGTTGCGAGTGCAATGAGATGTTTGGCATTATGGCTTTGAACAATTCCTCTATAATCTTAATAGTCTCAATTTCTTTTGCGACAAGGGCGAGAAAACTCTCAAGCGATGAAGGGAGACGTTGGCACAGCTCCTGTTGCCGCCACAGAGGCCAGCCTGCAAACGTAAGTGAATGCGATAGCTCCACAGCCGGTAGGACTGGTATGGTTTGTTCACCGTAGAACTGTTTATGGATGCGCCAAGAAGGGTATGCCGACTAGGTAAGTATGGCGTCCAAAAGGATGGGCAACTACTCGAAAAATTCATTAGCCTTTTGAATATGCATCCGGTGTTGCACCGCGCACATACATATAAGCGAGCTCTTCTTGCGGTAGGCTTGCAGAACACAGAAGCAATTTGATGGTGGTTCTAATAATGCAAAGAACTTTGCCTACCTGCAGAGATTTCTACAGATTCAGCCTTCGCAAACTATGGTACACCGATGCAGCGCCGGTATTAGCCTAAAAGCAAGTTTTGAAAGAACTGGGGAACCTACCCCAAGGCAATCCATGAATAGATCGATATATCCAGAAACATATCCAGAAAAATGATACTTTGCTTCGCTAAAGCCACAAGGTACATGAAGGGCTCTTTTATTAGTGGATTACTTGAAGTCTACTAAAGTGCCGCGTCATGTGGTCCCAGGATGGCAAACGACATTGCCGTCAGACCGCCGACTGCAGCAGCCTTCACAAACAATAGGCTACTCGAGGTTCCAGGAACAACTGAGCACCACTTCTGCGTCTTTGAAAGTCGCACACTCGAGTATACTTGTATGCCATTGGGCTTGATTGATATCCCAGCTGAACTGGAACGCCAAGTTAATCAAGACTAAAGAAGCTGGCACGAAATGGGTAGATGGTTGTTCTAATGGACGAACTCTGAGCCTTTAGTTGAAAGTTCAAGAGCACCTGCAGTACCTAAGGCGTGTGCTTCAGCTGTGTCAGGACAGGCGCTGGAACGATAAGGCACGCAAATATTTTTTCAGCTGTGCTTTTGGGACTCTTTGTTTCGGATGCAGGAATTAAGCCAGATCCGGCAAAACATGATCCAGTCAAGTTCGGCCTCTGCCTTTGCGCACCTGCAAGGACGTTGTAGAGTTCTGAGAGCCTGCCTCGTGATACCGCTTTTTAACTTTCAGGCTGGCTAGAATCGCTGGTTCAAAGGTGATGTACTTTGGAGAAAGCAGCCTGAGATCTGAACAGAGGCGGCCACTGCAGTAGCAAGGACACCTTTTACTCGACCTCACAACCCCTCGGGTGCTAGCGCTGCTCGACTTTAAGGTTGATACTTTCCTACAAATTAGTGCTAGGGGTATAGCAGTGTGTGTTGTTCTCTCCCAAGAGCCTACGAAATTTCCGCAACATCAGTTTACTGCTTCATATTCTCATCGCTTCACTAAAGCCGAGCAGCAGTCTCCAGTGCTGGAAAAGGAACTGAATGGGTTGTGGTGGCGCATTAAAAATTCCGACACTATAGATGGGCGCCGTTTTGCTTTCTACCTCATCCATCAGTCATACAGAATCTTACGAGAATATTTTGGGAACTTTGATAATCCTACACTTCTTCTTTGGCTAGTGCGTTGCCCACAGCACATCTTTGCAGTAAAGTGCATTTAGTTGACCACTTTCATGGTCGCTGACCCACTCTCGTGACGGCCCACCATTTCACTTCGTGCAGCGCAACCACTCTTTTTGTGATATGCATCTTACTTTTGACACAAAGGCATGCGCTACTCTGGCCAAAGTCCAGGTTGGCACAAAAGTGAAGCACCGCCACGTTCGCTGTGAGTTGATGTGGCGCGAAGGAGGACAAAAACCTCTTTTGTACATCCTGAATTAATCCCGCAGTTGCATTTTGCACAACTCACATGAATATGGCTCTTTAGGACTAGGTAGGATTCACAGGGCAGTAAAATGCCGGCAACGTCCTTCTGGTGGCCTAAGATACGCCCCACGACGGACGAATTCGGATCAGTATACCCAGATTGTCAGCAGCTGAATCCGAAAAATTTGCAAACACAATGCCTTTTTCAAGGCCTTCTGAATCCTGAAAGGACTTGGACCGACCTGACTGTCAAATAAATCTTTAGACTGCCCGAGTTCATGCTTCAGTAAGTCGCTATTATTCTTCATTAACCTCCGGAATCTCAGGGACTCCCCAGGAGTATCACTGCGGATAAGGATCACATTTAAGCGCGTTTTGGCGCCTTTATGACTCACTAACACTCCGACCATAATATGATCATTGCGTGCTCAATTGAGACAGAAGGGCACACAAAGCGCACCAACCGCACTCTTGTGCAACATTGGCGTCTCTGCGCTTGCAAAATTCGATCGATTAGCTTCACTTTTCCCTTGTGCTTAGGGGATGTACAATGCTACACTACACTCATCTCGCCCATCGCTCTTCCGAATCCGTGGTCAACACACCGGTGCATCCCTTTGAACCAGGCCTAGAACTGGTAGTCCGGGATCAGCAGCCAGCCTTCACAATAAAGAAATTCAGAGAACAGCTTGCCAGCACATGCAAATGTATGTTCGAAACCCACAGATACATGCACCCAACTGTACTAACTGGCACGCGTGTGTGTGCCTTATGCCTGTAGATTTGGTTCTGGTGGATCGGGAGGCTTTGATGAGCTGAGCCAGAAGGCGAACAGGCGAAAGCGTTGGCAGCCAGGCCCGGCAATAAGCATTTGCCAGTTTCTCCCGAACCATCGCACTCTTACGCACTGTCGATCTACCTACTTTGTAAAAATGTCTAAATTTATCTATAAAAGGTTCCGACACACCTTGAATTGTTCGCAGACTTGCCACATAAATAAGTGACTGGTGTGGTGGCCAAGGATTCCAAAAGAAGCGTAGAGATGCTGAACTCTAGGATTGTAGAGCGCCGAAGACACATCAGCTGGGAGCTGCTAGTGGAATAAAATGGGTAACCCAATTCTAGTGGGTCAAAAAAGGCGCAGCTGTGGGCATCATTCACAACCGTTGTTCCGATGCACAGTACTACTAGCGTGTCCCAAAGAAAGCTCAAACATTTAAGCGCTTCACTCAGAGCCTAGCATTAAATCGCTGTGTTTGTGGTTTTATAAGAACGTTGCCTGCTTTATATTAATGAGCATGGATAAGCGGCTTCGGTATCACCGAAGGACCCTACGAGGCTCGATTGCACCCGTAACAGGTATTGAAGTTCGGCGTCCGTTGGGTCCTTTGCTATCCTACTGCGGCCCTGCACGAAAATGAACCCTCAATGACAGTCCACTTTGAAACCGACGTATAGCAATGTTACGGTTCTGTCGGTAGTCTCCCCAATACAATGGGACAGGAATGGCTCCCAGTGCGAACTAAGTGTGCGCATGTGGAAATTTGCAGACCGGATAAGCACTCAAGTTCCCCCAAAACCCATGAAAGTCCAGCTCAGTAACAAAAACCCTTTAATGGTTTTATGGAAGTGGATCCGATCGGTGTATGCACTAACCCTTGGAACTAACCTATTTTTTTCCACTCTTTCACGCTCACTGAGCCAGCTGGTGCACTGCTACATGTCGGACGCCAATAACCCTAACAAGAGTCTACGTTACTAGCAATGGTTCAATGCTTCAAAATCACAGCCAAGTATATGTAAAATCATTCCTTGGAAGCTAATTTGGGGATTCTGGAGTAATGGCTCTTTAATTGGCCTCGTGAGCGTCAGTGTTGCTCCATCCACAAGCAGCTAGCTTGGAAGGCGTCCAATACAACTTCCATCTCCAGCCATCTACGTGATTGAGTTCAAGTGTCCTATCAAGCTTATCTAGGGAAGAATTCCACACAATTATTGCAATAATTGGAAACATCCTTCCATATAATTATTTCAGCTACGTAAAGTCCTTCCTAGCGTGCGTTCCAGACGAATTTGCGTTTGCACAAAACTTCAGCGGCTAATGGCGCCGATAGGACTATTCGACCGTAAATGCTAATGCTTAGAATGCTCCTCCAACAGCGAAGCAATCGTGTGGAGGTGCAAGGGTAGTTCGCTACCGATTTTTACCTTCGTTCGTTGTTGGCTAGTATGTTTAGTTTTCTCCTCTTCGGTCTCCTTTGCCCGGTTTTGGTGGCATTGCCCCTCTCACGTGCATCTTTGCGCCGCAGTTTAGCCTAACGGGAAACTGCCAATGGGGAGGAAATCTTCACCGTGGTGTGAGACGTTGATCACGACGTACCGATAGGGAACACGAGCGCGTGTGTTTTGAATGAAAAAGGTAGATATAGCAGTATAAGCTTCAGCTGGATATTTTCCATCATATTAGCTATACTTAACTAGGGATTAGTAAAGATTTGGCCATTCGGTATGGCTGTTCGTGTATCTTGCTTGTTGGGGGACAGCAGTTGCTCGATCTAAGAAGACACAATGTTGTTAGCGGCCAAGCTAAAGTATATATGCAGCTAGATATGAATGTTAGGAGTTCTTTGAAGGCACAGCATGCTCGCTCTATCTGTAGCGCCCCGTGTAAGGTCAATGCAAGGATGCTTTAATACCTACACATAAACGAGAAAGCCCTCGAATGTATTTACAGAAAAGTTCGCTCCTTCCCCTGCCCATAGCCCTCAAAACCACAAAGTGAGGGGAGACAGACTCTTAGGGTAAACTTGCTGTACCCTCTGAGCACTCCCAGTATTTAACGAAGGCTTCAGATAGCATGTATAGCAGACGCATTTAGCATGTATCTTTTTTATTGGTGAGAAGCGTTAGCTCGATACAACAAGATGCAATATTGTATGCACAGTTCAAACTTTACGAATTTTCAGTCGAATTAAAACAGTGTGGTTTAAAAGATTTACCCATGTAAGTTAGCCCGCTAAACTAGCCCGCCCTGCTACCCGTATTGCGGGGACGAAGGCAGATAAAGAGGAGAGAGTTTTTGGCAAATCACTCACTGCTTATTAAGTGGGTAATATTTCTTGAGTTATGTAGTCCCCTGCGGCGACCGTGGATGAAGCAATACATGCATATATGACCCCGTCGTGAGCGTAGGCAAAAGAGCTGGGTGCACACAGTTTATTCAGGGTACACCACAGATTTGCTGTAAAGAGGTAGGCCTCCCCAGTAAAGTTTGCCTTCAAGTAACACCAAACCCCAAGTGTTAAGCTGTAGTTAGGTTGCTGCAGGTGTATACTAGTCAGATAACAACTTAATCCCGCAGTCTTTTTGCCTGCTAGAAAGAAAACAGAAATATCCCCTAAGAAATCCTCGACGAAAACAAAAATATAGTGTTAAGCCCTCCGCTGCACAAATATCAAACTCTAGAAGACTAAGTGGCAATCCTTGGGCATGACTGAACGATACTTGGACATCGAGGCCCGAGAAAAGATCACCAGCAACACGCGATTGATGTGCGGGCAGGACGGTGCTTTAGTTAGTAATTTGAAGTATAATAGCATTCGTAGCCCAGATACTGTGCTATATTGCTTGTTATTCTAACGTGCTTCTCTGCAACCAAGCGATGAGCTGTCGGCGGCGGCCCCAAGCGGTCTTGCATGCGCCGTTTGCTGTCCTCTGCTCTGCTGCTGCCACCTCCGCCCCCCCTGGATGTTCAGTTCTCTTTACTCTTCTGTCTCTAAGCCTTCAGATTCCCTAGCCGTCTATGCAACAGCAACACTTGAAGAGCCAGGCTGCTGCATTGGACCGTGGTGCCCTCTCTCCGCGTGCAGCTGCGGTGCAGTTGCAGTTGAATATTGTGGTTGCCTCCAGAAACATATCTACTGGCTTTAAAGGGAGCCCAAGGCAGTTAGTGCAGGGCCTAGTAGGCCTTTAATTTACAGTCACCCTACCCCCCTTGTTCCATGCCGCTAGCAGTTGCATCCGCTTTGACCCAGTTGACCCCCGTTTTATCGCACCGCTTCAGATTGTGCCCTCGAGATTTACTGAGGAGCGTTTGATCAGAGAAGGAATATCTCGATCATCTGCTTTCTGGGGCCACTAGCACTGCTGTAAAAAGGATCCATCACGTCACAAGAGGCCCAGTCTCAACAACTTTTCTAGGGGCTCCTTTTTCCCGCCAGGGGCCCCCCGCTGCCGCTCCGATGTTACCGCAGCTACCACACGACCCGGCTGTTGTTGCTGTTTCCGTCAATGGCGCAACAACAGCTCAACATGTGACAGTACCGAGCGCTTCGGCGAGGGCAGCAGAGGAAGAAAAGGAGAAAGGCCCCCCGTCGGCGCTCGTTCAGCTTTCTCGCACCGTTCTATCTCTTAAGTATGCGTTCAAAACCCACTGCGGAGACCTGAGATCTTTACTCATCTACCCTATTCGTGTTCGTGGTTTTTGTTCCAACACACCTAGGAATTGTTTATCGACGTATTTATGCCTTTGTGTTCAGGTGTCTGCACAGCTATGACACAAGCGTTAGTCATATTCTGTGTCAGGTTTCGTTTGTGGCACTCTACCGCTTGGATGTCTCCCGCAAAGTTTGGAACAAAATGGATGTCGTGGGGGGCCTCCACCTGACGCAACGCCGCGTTCCCGTGGGAGCTCCTCAGCCTCCACCCCGCCCAGGGGCCCCTTCTTGGGGCTGTCTAGTCCTCCCTAATCATGAGCAGCCCATTTCTGGGGAGATGTATCTTCGGTTTGGAGGAGACAAGGCCGGCCACCCCAAAAGCTCTTTACTTGATACACTTGGAACAGCAGCAGCAGGGGTCGCAGGAGGAGCAGCAAAGTATCGCATGTTTATCATCAACCAATGTAGGGAAGAGATATTTTTTCAGGACATCTTTCCAGGGCCCAACTTCATTGTGGAGAGCGGACCCAGCCATGTTTTCTACAAGATACCTGAGGGAAGAGAGGTACCTGGCTGTCATTGATGCTGCTGAAGCCGCGCTCGGATATTTAGTTCGGAGCACACGTGTAATGTGAATAGACCTGAGTGAGACCGCATGGTGCCACTTCGTTGAAGCGGCAACTGCTCTTTATATATAACCTCCAGATGTCTTGGCTCAGAGGCTTCAGCAGCTGCTACTCGTGCCGCAATATTGTTGCCACTTCCTCTCCTCTGTGTACTACAGCTATGTATTCGAAGGGCCACTTCGTTCCTCTGGTACCCTTCTTTTGGCTTGGTTGCGATTTCTTCTCTTTTGACGGTATTTGTATGCGCTCTCGTGGGATGCTGCAATTACAGGACCAGTATGCAGTGTATGGACTGTGGATGCATAGCGACGAAGAGCGCCTGCGCTTGGAAGCAGCGTTGCATGAGGTACTGCAGTCCGAGGGCGCAGAAACGCAGACCGGCAATAAAACTAAAGGGCATTTGGCTACCCAAGGTCTGGCTTTATTCCCGGGGATGCCACAGCAGCAGCAGCAGCTCCAAATGATGAAAGAGCATGAGCGAATGGCGCAGCAGAAGCTGGCAAGCAGGGTTGCTTTTGAGGAAACAGAACGCAAGGGGAGAAAGGCAGAAAGGGTAAGCTCTTACTTCTGGTGGCTCTTGCTCGTGCCTCAAGTGCTACTACTGCTGCTGCTGTCTTGGGTACCACTGGGTCTGGCATGGAAGCTGCTTTTTTCCTGGAGGCTTTGAACTGAGCTTCACGAGTGGATCTGTTGTTGCTGCTGTTACCACAGGCCCTCTTGTCTTTTTTGACTGGCAGTGCCTCAAAGTCTTCCGAGGCAGCCGCTGGGGGCATTCCTGCTAAGTCATCTTCTACAGCCGCAGATTCTGCACCAGAAGCGACATCCGGCGCAACTCCAGCAACGCAGAACGCACCTGTAGCTGTAGAAGCCAGCGCAGTAGTACCTTCGAGAGGAAGAAGCGTTCAATCGACTCCCGTGAAGTCTAGCGAGGCCATCATTGCTATGCTACTGCAACAACAACAGCACGAGCCAGTGCAGCAAGAACACCAGCACGTACAGCTGGAGCGACCGTTGGGAGACCAGCGGAGTCCACAGGGGCAGGCAAAGCAGCTGCAGCAGCAAAAGCAACAGCAGCAGGAGCCAAAACAGAAGGGAAGAAGGATACAGGATCCAATTTTTATTCCTTCTTCTGGTGCTGCCGATCCTGGCATTTTCCCTGTGCAGGTTGAGGCAGAGCCAGCGACTGGCACCCACGCTGCAGTGCCTGCAAACGACCCTGCAGCGAGAGTGCCCTTGGTGCCAGCTGCTCCCAGCGTTGTGCACACCTATCCAAAGCAGACATCTCAGGTGTCTCTTTTGCAGATGCTCAAAGTGCGTCGCCCCCGATATCTCGCCGTGCTGTGTTGGCTGGCCTGGCTAGCCAGGAGGGGGCACCTGTTCTCTGCTCTAAGGTGTGCTGTGCTGCTGCATAATCCTTCGCTGACCCTGCTTCTGTGCGTCTTTTGTACCGCAGCGTGAAGTTCCGGGAGCCACGCCAGCAGCAGGCGGAAAAGGAACAAAGTCGCCACCAACAGCCACCCCAGTTGCAGTTTCAGCACCAGCAACTACAGCCTCGATGACAGCAGCACCAGAAGACGATGTCCTCGTAGTTACGCGTGCTGACCTAAAGTCTGCGATTGCTGCTGCTCTTCATACCGACGAATTTCAACAGCTAGTGTGGCAGGAATTGTGGCAACAAAGAAATCAGCATCAGCCGCAACAAGAACAACAAAAACGACAGCATAATCAGCAGAGTCAACTGAGAAATAACCGCAGTCGGAAGAAGGAGGGCAGCTCTTCGTGCCCGTGACAGGCCCCCTAACCTGCTTGACGTGCCCCATTGCTTTTTTTGCAGTAAAATGGCCCAGCCTCTTTAGAAGGGGGGATTTGCTGCCATTTAGCTACTTAAAGTGCTGGTGGATCGCAAACCAATAGACGCCGTGGTGAATTATGTGCTCTCTGGCTAGCTTGTTTGACACATAACCTGGTAAAAACAAATCGTAGCTACGATGCCTTCTCAGCTAGGGCATAGCTTGGCTTTATACGGACGCTTTGGTGCCTGTGTTACCAATGCCCTTTCACGGGCTGCTGCACGCTGGCGGTACTCTTAGTGTAGTGGGGAGTAATTTCGTAAAAGCGTTAGCTTCTAAACTGCATAGCACAGCAATAAGGTGGTTTTCGTCTCTCAGCACTTGGATGCGGCAGGTCATCTTCCTGGGTAGCTGGGTTGCTGATCAGCTGCATCAGACTTAGGCTAGCTACTACAAGTGCGGGAAAGGGCTCTGGCATAGGCAATTCAATACTGAGCCCGGTGCTTCTGGTGCTGACTGCCTCGCGTCGTATGCGCTCAGAGTTTAGACCTCTCCATGCTGTTGTTGTTGCTGTTTCCGATCCCTGTCTTTTCCTTGTCTCTTCCGTGGTTGTAGGAAGAGTGTGAGGACGGAGCACGGACCTTTAGCCTGGGGCACTACCGCCGGTTGTCCTACGTCGCAAAGCAGCTGCTGTAGTTGTTGCAACAGTGGAAGGTGGTTTTCTGGGTTCAATCTTTCTCGTCCACGCAACTGCAGTGTAAATTTGACCTAAATCAAACAATCACCCCACCTGATTCGAAGTAGAGAATGAAAATAAAGTGTTCAACCACTTAAATTGGGCAGGTGCACTTGTGCTTCCACATGTAAGCAGCAATTTTGCTTGAACTCATGAAGTTACGCCTTTATTTTGAGCGTGTCTCGGTCTCGTCGTGAAGGGTGGTATGAGCTGAGCGTTCATGTCTTCATGCAGGAGTCAGAAAGGAATGGGACTTCGAACTCTTGTGCATGCTTCACTATAACTCAAAGGCCAAATATCGGGGGAGGCCTTAAAGCTTGCAGCTCTTGCTGTTGCTGCTGCAGAGCGCACCTGGTGCTTCCCCTCGAGGAAGAGCCGCGCCTGACGTGCTTTCTGCTGCAAATCCCCATGAGCTATCCTATGAAGGCGACACCGTGGGACGAAAAGGAGAATGGATTACACAAGAAATAAAGCAGCAACACCTTCACTCGCGAACTTAGCTGGCAGCTCCATTTGCTCACTCCCAGTATGCGCAGAGGAGAGACAAAGTGGGTAAGGTATGCATAAAACCTAAACGAGCAACCAGAAGGATGTATGCCTCCATGTGGTGCCTGCAGTGTCTGTAAGTTCAAGGCGTACCGAGCACTCAGCTTTATTTCTTTTTTTCGCGGTTGTCGTGCAGCTCTCTGTCGCAGTGCTCGAATCTGCAAAGGGCAACTGCAGATGCCAATGGACAGTACAATAGCTGGAGGTGATTCACAAACACCCTCTGAGTCTGCATCTATAGAAAGGGGCAGTCTAATCTATGCTTAAACTCCGATGTTGCTTAACGTCTGGGTGGGGGGGTTTTTAAGACTGATTTCGCTGTGGGATAGTGAGACAATGACAAACCCTTTGGTAATTTGCTGCTGCGTCGAGTGGGCCTTTGTGGAGCAGCAGTTCATCTTCATGTTGCTGCAACAGCTGCTGTCCCCCCTGAAATTCCGACAGATTTGGCACTGTATTACGTAGCCGCAGATACTCCTCCGCATCCAGCGGAGCCCCTCGGGCCCCTAGAGGGGCTAGGCGTACCGACGAAGGGGATGTCTTTGGTTTGTTGACAAGCCAGTGGTGGTACTGCTCAAGTGAAAAAGAGAACCTGAAACATGAACGAGGTCCCCATGGGGTGTCTGCAGCTCCCCAAGCCAGCTGGAAACCCACTGATTTCGTGGTTTGCAGGAATGCGCAGGCAAAAACGAGCCGAAACAGGAGGAGTGGTGCGCCCTGCATGACGCTTGCTTGGCCAGTGCTTAAAGGCCACTGGGATACATGTACACCCAGTTACTGGGGTCCTCTAGGGCCCTCAGAGCACTCGTAGTAATGGCATGAGCGGGGAGATCAGGGGTACCTTCGCTTGACTGCTCACGCGTGGGGAAGATACAAAAAATAGGATGTAAGCAGCAGACTCGAAGAAATTCAGGGGAGGTTGCAGACAAAGAACGAGACTCAAAAGAAAAGACATACGGGAAAATGCAAACGGGATGACGTCGCGTCGGCTGCGGTGTTGTGGAACGCCGAGCCCAAAGGAGACAAAGAGGACAACCTTACCAGCATACGCCTTTGAAATAGAGATAAAATATGATACATCAAAGAAATCACTCAAGCGAGTCGGAAGATACAATGGTCAAATTGGCTTCCCAAGGCCCTTTGTGGGGCCCCCGGTGGATTTCCCCTTCTCTCTTTCCTTGTTTCCGTCTATTATCCGTCCCCTTTTCGCTTCGCGCTACAATACACAGGCACAGGGGGCGGCCTTGCTTAGAGTTGCATTGCCTTATTGGGAAAACCAAAGGCTAAACAGGGTGCAAGTGTGTCACACCACAGGTCTGATAAATGGCGTGCTTGCGCCTTCGTTCAGTGGTGTTCGCTATGATCGGGGTATCGCCCCTCCAATTTCGTATATAAGTAACTTGAAGGGGCCTTCTACTGCAGCACCTTCCCCCGCACTCCGGACCGCGATTCTTGCGTTTCTTGTCATCCAGTACAAACCCGCGTCGACGATATCCCAAGGCTCCTGTAGCTCAGTGTCTCTGCTTCGTGATGGTCCATATAGGGCCCCGTCCGTGTGATCGATGGGCTCTAGCTCAACACGTCTCGCTATTTCTTACTTATGAATGCTGCAGGGGGACCCCCACGTCTTAGGGGGTTTCCGTCGCCCTCCCCCATGTTTCAATATAATCCCATGACGAGGCTCTTTGGGAAACGAGGGGTGCCCCTGCTACTGCTAAAGCACCACGTAGCAGCAGTGACCATGGTCTGCCTAGTGTTGCTGGATAGCAGCGTTGCAGCCTTCTCCCTTCCCGATCACGGGGTAAGACCCACTCTGCAATCCTGCGACAACAACTTTGCCTTAAGAGTGCCCGCAGTGACAGCAGGTGCCCAGCCCCCCCTGCACCTCTCTCCGCCACGCTTCCAGCCTGCCGCAATAAAGGCGGCACCAACGAATGCAGGAGTAGCACCAGCCTCACCATCAGCTCTAGCAGGAGGAGGATCGGAAGCAATAGAGCCCCGAGAACCCCTCGGCAGCTCATGTTTGTTGCATGTGCGGCTACTGAGCCTCAACTTGCAGAAGATGGTGCGCTTCTATACTCAACTGATGAGCATGCAAGTTTTGGCAGAGTGGGAGCCTCAGGATGTGACCCTTGGGGAAATTCCAGAGCACCATCCTGAGGACGCACCTCTGCTGTGGGGACCCCTCAGCGGAAAGGTGGCGTTGCCAGCGGGCAGCCTCCTTCCTGTAGACAAGGTCGTGCTTTTAGGGTATAGGGATGAGGAAGGTGAAAACGGGGGACTGATTTCTAGGGGAGAGCAACGGGGCCTCAAGCTGGAGCTTATCTACAGCAGCAGCTGGGCGCAGCAGCAGAAGGAAGCAGAAGCAGAAGCAGCAGCGGCGCTAAGGAAGGAGGAGGCTGCTCTTCTCTCTACTGTTGCAGCATTCAAGAAAAATATCGCTGGGGGGCAAGAGGCAGGTAGCAGCAGCGGCAGCAGTTTGTTGCCCAGTTTGCCGCGCATGAGAGCGTTCGAGCGGCGGAGGGGACGGTATGATCGAGGCCATCACGGCTTCTTTGGACTCTCCTTCCTGCTGCCTTCACTGCAGCGCCTGCAGCCGCAGCAGGTGCAGCAGGCTGGAGGGAGACTGCTACACTGTCCAGCTAAGAGGAAGCAGGTCCCCTCTATGATCCCCGACCAAGATGTGAGGCCACTGAGCTCCTTCCCTTCTTGAAGATCCACTGGGGAGGGGGCAAGATTTACCTTTTAGAGTTTACAGCTTGTTGTTCTTGTGCAGGCTCGGCAAGAGCTGTGGGGTCAGAGTTGTTTTCTGTTAGACCCGGACGGAAATGGTGTTGAAGTGCAGCAACTGACCACCAGCAGCAGCTGCAGCAGCCTAGGCCTCAGCGAAAAATCAAGAAAGCAGGAGGCAGCAGTAAATACGTGGCAGTCGTACATGGCAGAGCAGGAAGCAGACATAACTAGACAGAAGAAGAAGCAAGAACTGTTGCAGCAGCTTGACAATATTAAAAACCAGCTCCTACATCATACGCAGCAGAAGCAACAGCGTCAAGGGGAACCGAAGCTTGTAGAGCGGTTGAAGCAGCAGCAGCAGGAGCTTCAGGAACAACTGACAGTCTTCGAGCAACAACAGCGTGTAATAGATGAACTGGAAGAGCAGCAGAGGCAGCGGCAGCAGCAAGAGGAAGCACGAGCAGCCGGTACTGCCTTGCAACATAAGGGACCTCTCTCTCCGCGGCTACAGAAGGTAGGGGAGGTCACGATCTGTTTTCGGTTATGCTACGGCGCATCTGGCACGTACATCTCCAGTTGCGCCTGTGTTACACAGTTGCTGCTGTGCAATTTTGCTGCAGTGTTGCTATAACTGCTGCTATCGTGGGTGTGTTTTGTGAAGGTTCGCCTCTTCACGTCCTCGCACGTGGCAGCGGATCGCTTTTTTGGCACTGCTCTGCAAATGAAAGTGCGTTGCCCGAGTTCAGGACTACAGTAGGCTGTATATTGTTCAGAGATGCAGAAATGGCTGCAAACAGGGGGAATACACTTTACCACAGAATCATCGAGAGCCAGTAAAGTAGCACACGGAAGGAGTGACGGAGGCAGGGGTGGACACGTCACAGCCATGTGTGCGTTGAGCTGCTTTTGAGCTCCTCCTGTTCCTCTCCATAGGGTTAGGAGATATGAGTTTTTCTATGCGTGTAGTAACTGCTGCAGCTGCTGCGATATAAGAGCCATCTACTAGAAAGGCTGCACCCCTGGACCCGGTTTGCTGCAACAAGCAGGACATACGGCTGCGAAGCACAGACCATACAGGCTAAGGCAGATGCTGATGAGGGAGCAGCAGCAGCTGCAGCAACAGCAGCAGCAGCAGTTGCTGCTGCAGGAGAAGAAGGTCTCTTTGGGGGAGGCTCGTCGGTTCCGACAGAGTGGGAGGGCTCTGCAGCAAATGATCCCCCAGCGGCAGCAGCGGAGGTGTTCAGGACAGAAGCAGCGGAGAGGACCGTTCCGCAGCTGCAGGTTGCATATGCCTTTGACGAAGATGTGGTAGGCCTGGCTATGTTTTAATCTCCCGAGTGAATTCCCGTGATGTAGTTACCAGTATGATGGGAATATAAGAAAAGCCGTTTTAGGACCGAAGTCTTTATTCTGCTGAGGTACAGTAAAAGGTTATGGTATGCATGAACCCAAAGGGCTTAATAGCAGGAAATGCAACTATGGGGGCACTAGGGCTTTACGCTTCGAAGAGGATCCCCCTGCTGGTCCTACACGGGGGTACTCACCGCTGCAGCAAGTGACGTCATCACGTGTGGAAGTGTGTCGCTACGTGCGCTTTGGCTACTCAGGTGTCTGTGCATCCCGGATTCATACACGTTGCGCTGGGGGTAAAGGACGTTCCAGCGGCAGCTAAGCACATAGCCGCGACGGACCTGAATGTCTCAGCGGAAGCAGCAACAGCAACAGAATCAGCAGCTCTAGAGAGGGAAAAGTGCCAACCCTGCACCGCTTCGCCCTCGGGGCCAGCCCACTTTGGAGGGATGGAGATTGTGGGGGATGCAGAAGACATATCGAAGCCGACAAAGGTGCACAGCGTGTGCCCTGAAGAGTGTCTTGTGCAGAACTTTGACGGATATCCCATTCTTCTGGTGACCGAGCACCAGGCTGATGCCTACTACCGTTACCTTCAGACCGCCCGTCAAAAGCGGTGAGGAGCACTGCGGGAAGAGACAACTCGTAATTTCGCACTGTAAACAGCCGGTGCTGCTGCGAACCCGGTTTTGCAGGGGCACGTGGAAGTGCAACATGTAATCAGCGGGCGGTCCGCCACCTGCAGTGGTGGTACGAGACATTGGTGTTTTAGCAACTATAAGAAGACAGAAATCGGTAGGCATGAAACAGATCCGCAGTCAAATAAACAATTGGACAAGAACTCGTATTGGTTTTTTTGTAGTGGAGAGGAGTACTATAGACGTCGAAAGGCAGGCGTAGAGAACGAGGGGCCGAGAGGCACACAGGGAGTTAGGAACACAAATGAAGAGAAGTGGCAGCCTTTCTGAAGAGGGATGGGATGTCCAGAAGAAAACGGGTGCCGGTTTGGTTCGACTGGTGCCTGCTGAAACAGTTCAATATTGTCTCTTAGCAGTTGCGCAATGAACTGGTTGCCCGCAACTCATGCTACAAAAAGGCACGTATCTGGGGATTAGAGGAGACAGATGGAAGGAGGGTTGATGTGTAGGGCGAGGCAGCACTAAGGGCTAGATACTACTTCACAACTTGGAGGTTAACGCTCCTAGCACGAAATGTTTTACTAATGTTTCTAAAGCAAAAGAGTCCAGAGTTTAGTGCCTGATTGGCAACACCGAGAATTGAACTTTCGATGCAAACGGAAAAAGGCACAAGATGAAAGTGCAGCAGCAATATCAAGAAGAGACGCTGAAGCAAAACCGGTAGGAGGAAGAGAGTCTAAAGTCATGATGGACCTCTCCCCCGGCCAGGGATCGTAAGCAACGGTGGGTGGACTCTACAGACTCCGATGAGACGAAGACGGCAAATAATAAACACAAATGTATGAAAACACAATGAAGGCCATACTGTCAGTCTGCGGTATAAGAGCAGCTGACACAGGCATTACTGCATAAGAACCGACGCCCAAAATGAAGACTGGCGGGGGGCAAGATAAAACAACCCCACCTCGATGCAGCGCACGATACTGATCTGCAATGAAAAGGGCTCGGGGGGGCAACCCTAAAAGGCCCCCGTGAAGGCTCTCTACCAGAGGGCAGAGATGTTGCTGCTTCACATCGTTGCCACAAAGCTGCGGAGGGTACCAGGTGCCCGCAGATATAGGCGACAAGGCACATGGGTGGTGGTACAATAGCCGGGTCCCCTGTCGGTGTATGGTGGGTAGTGACAGGGGCGCGGATCGATTCAACAAGGGCACAATAGCTGCGCGTGACAGAGGTAAAAGAAAACCAATGATTAGAGTTGAAGACCGCCGAGGCCTTACGAGGGGTTCGTTTCGGGGCTTCGGGGAAGTGAAAGAGTACAGGGCCCGCTTGTCCCGGCAGCTGTTGGCGGCTTTGTTGTACTTGTTGCAGGTGTTGTACTTGCTGGCGAAGGTGCTGCTGAGGTATGGGTGAGGGCAGATGACTTTGCGGTTGTTACAGCACTGGATGAAATCGCACGGGCACTGGCAAGTGAGGCCCAAACGGCTTCAATTACCTTTGGAGGCAGCTGCTTGGTGATGTCGTCTATTTGCTGTGTAAATCAAACATAGCACAACAAGAAACACAGTTGCGTCTCAATTAGAAGGTTTTCCAGGGCTTCGTCGCAGCCACCGAAGCCCTGCTGTCTGTTTTAAGAGGTATTAGGTCAACACAGTGTACAGCTGCTTTCCATGTACCATGTAAAAAAACACTATTCTGCTGTCCGTGCAGGTGCCTCCATCAGCAAAGCGCAAGAGCGCTAGCAGTAGAAGCCGCAGAACAAGCAGCGGCACGAGACACATCGCAAGGAGACTGGCAATGCTGGTGCCCAAGATATTCAAGCCTTGCTCACCGCCAGTAGTAGTTCAACGCTGGGATCACATGAGTAGGAGTCTGTGGCCTGCTTGTCGGGCCACTCACCACCACCCCAAGTGGAATCCTTATAGTCGCCACTGCTGCAACCTTGGAGAGGTCCTTGCTGCTCGTTCCCTTCAGTTCTCTTCTCCTTGGAGCTTCTGCTCTGGATCTCCCGTTGTGAGGCACCAGGTCCTGAGGGTGCCAATCCAGAGGTTTCTTGCTTTTCGTTTATGACACATGGTAGCATCGGAATTGGTGAGCAAGCTTGAGAAAGACTTTGTATCTGATTGCCTTGCTCGGGTCCGCCACAAGGCCTGGATGCGCATTCTTCCGACTCTGCATCGCCTTCCACCTCCTCTCTTTCGAGATTTCTAGATACAGTCTTGCTACACTTGACTCCTGGTGAACCCTTCGACTTATATGGGGGAGTATTTTGCAAGGGCTCAGAGGGAGCTTCTCCGCACCTAGTCACAGAGGTATTGCGGATCGTTGCGCACTGCACTTGGGTTGTTGCTCCCCTAGGTTCACTACTGGAGGCTCTGCGGAGGCCTTCATAAAAAGGCAGACATGGGCTCCGACCTCTGCTCTTCTGTTCGACCGACCGGGAGCCACTGGTTGCCCATGGAGGAGAAGACGCAACAAGTGATGCGGCATTAGGGGCAGTTCTCCCCGCCTGTGTCAAAGCCCCCTCTCCAGGAAGGCTTTGGCGGGGAATGGTGTCGCGTCCCTTCTCCTGCGGACAGTGTTGCTGTGCACTATCTCGTACCCGCTTTTGATGAGGTGCAGCAGGAAGGGCACTTGCAGAGGGAGCATGCACTGACGGAGTGTTGGTGACACTGAGTGCTGCGGTGCCAGTTGGCACAGCTTGTCGGCCCTCATGCAATTGTGGAGGCGATGTAGCAGCCGAATGCGGAGGCGCAGCGGCTGGGACGGTCTGCACTTGGCTTTCCAGCACAGCAGCCGCAGTGGTATTAACACTTGAGAGAGCTTCTCCTGCCGATGGTGCCATGGCGAAAGTCTGGGTGGAGAGATGCGAGGAGTCACTACCTTGTAGAGATGCAGAGATTGCGGTCTCCCCGCCTACTTTTGCGGAAGCTGCGCAGATGGGCTTTCTAACTTTTGCGGTTTGCCCTGCTGCACGCTCCTCCCGCAGCGAAGGTGCCTGATGGTCTAGCTGGGTAAGACTGGCGCATGAGCTCCCCCCCAAATATCTGGGCGTCGAAGGACACGACTGATGGGCTGGCTCTGACTGAGGGAAAAAGGAGAGCCTGCCATCCGTGCTACAAGCCTCGTGCGGCCCGCAAGATGTTAGACCTCGCACAAGGGAAGGGAGCCCCATTTGGTGAGCACGGCGAGAAAAGGAACGCGGGGATTCCCGACCACCTGTACACCAGCTGTCTCCCCTGTCCAAAGGCGCCTGACGAGGGCATGGAGTATGAGAATGCGAGAGGGTGAATGCTCTTTCATACGCTTCACTCCCGAATGACTCACGGGGCAGCATTAGCTCAGACACATCCATCTCGAAATATGAACCTGTGCTAGGCTTCAGGAGTCCGGGCATCGAGAAACCCCCACTGGGGTCCCCGCAATCGAGATGCTGCCGGAACGCGTTCTGGCACTGAAGAGGGGATTGCTGCTCTTGCTGCTGATTCTTGCTGCTGTCTGATAAGAACTCTCCTCCAGCTGTGGCTTCTTCGGTGGAGTCTCTTTTCATCTTTTGATCCAGATCCACCCCCGCTCCTAATCCTGCTGGGGTTGGGCTCTCTATCTGGGCTTCCCTTGCCGGTGAAATGGATCTGGAGCTGTCCTTTGGGCTTTCCTCGATACCAAGATTTCCCAGGGATGACTCCCCATGTGCATGAAATGCTTGCTCAAGTGATCTAGGTTTTTCTTCAGTCTCCTTCCCTTGGGGAGTTGCGAGACTTTTGCAGGTCGACGGTGAAGGAAGCGAATCATAGCCAAGACTCACTGAGAGGGACGTTGTGGCTGTTGCATTAGAAGAGGTTCCCTCCCCTTGCTCCGTTCTCCATTGCTTGCCTCCCCCATCGCAGCCCTCTGGCTCTGCAAGACTCCAAGCTTCCTGCACAGCGACAGCAGGCCCCAGCTTGCATGTGACTACACCTGGGAACGGCATGAGGTCGTGAAAGCGGTGGAACTGCGTGTTGGGAACTCCATTACGCGTGGCACCACCAAACTTGAGTAGGGGTGGTCCTGATGTATTGGAGAGGTTTTGTTGATTCTCTGTCGTAATTTCAGCCACCGCACCCTCTTGACGGACCTCTATAGGCAGTCGCCGTCCGTCAAAGGGTTCGAAAGAGGGGAGGCATCTTTGTCCTTCAGGGCATGGGGCAGAGTGCACGCCCGGCATGAGATGTTGTTCGGGGAATTGAAGGGGACTGAAGTCATGCGAGCCCTCAATGCACTTGGGAAGTCGCAGGCATCGGCCTTGCTTCCCTCCATTGAGACTGTTAAGGGGATCTTCTATCTGGAGCGTCTGTTCTTGGTTATTTATCAGGCTTGGCTGCCTCTGAGCACTGACCATCGGACCTACCGCATGCATCTGGTGGGTGTGCTTGAGTGTGGGAAGCTCTAAGGGTCTCGCTGTGCAAGCGCTTCCCCGAGAAAGAGGTTCTCCAGGGTAAGGGCAGCGACCAGAAAGCTGCTCGCCTAGCTGTTGCAGCGTTTTCGGGTGGGCTTGCTGGGTGGCACTTGCGGATACTCGCTCGTTGCGAATGGAATGCGGTTCGAAAGACTTGGGGTTGTCCTTGTGGTCTCCATTCCTCAGCCAAAACTTCTCGCTATCCCCCTGCTGTCCGTCTAGACTTTGGAGAGCAGTTCGAAACGACTTTGTAGTATCGATCTCTCTGTCATTAGTGCCAAGGCCCGAGGTGAGTGAAGGGTTTTCCAGAGCGAACGGGGGGGGAGGGGCGTGGGCTTGGCTGGTGTCTCCCATAGTCTTTGCTAGCAACGCCAAGGTCTCCGGATCCCCGTTAGGGCACAATGGAGCAGGCCCAGGAATCGGGAGACCAAAATCATGAGCCAGCTTGTAAGCTACAAGGCGGCAGACCTCCTGTACTGTTTGCCCGGTAGGGGTGAAGGGGGCCATGAGAGAAACAGGAGAACGTTTGCTGGTTTCTACTTCATCTGGTGAGCCACATGCAGTGCTGCGGGTCGGTGTTGTGCAGGCTAGCCCTATTTTTTTGAATTGTACTTTTAGCTCTTGGTCTCCAATCACAAGGGCCGCCTTTTTGTACTGGACGAGTTCATAAGCTGCTTGTAGGGACGATAGCTCTACGAATGCATAAGGAAGGTAATTACTCCTTTCCCGCATCTCCACGCAGACAACCTGACCGTGTTCAAGCAAGAAGTTAATGGCTGACCGCAGACTCTCCTTACTAGTGCCAGGTAGCATGTTGCTCACGTATACGCTGCGACCATGGGGTGTGTTGGGTCTGTCTGCCTTCTTTAGAGCCAGGCTGGCAAGATCCCCACTCTCCCCGCTAAGGATGCTCGACTCCCGCTTCTGCCGTCGGCTAAGAGAAGCGTCCAGAGGCATCTTAACACCCAAGAGTCTCTCCAGCGGCTGCCGTACTGTGCGCTGAGGAAGACCCCACAGCGCATGACACAATCCGGCACAACAGAGCCCACTGAAATGTGCCACTCAGTATAGTGATGTTGCCGAACCAGAGGAGGCATCCGGTGGAGAAAAACACTAGCAAATATCACCACCTGCTTGTCACTCCGTCCTATTTTGTCCCTCTTTCGCAGTGTTGAGCAATGCAGACAGTAAGTGTCAAGCCTTTAAGTGAGTGCACTACCGGAAACACCAAACCATAAGCCTGTCAAAGCCAGTGATGCATGAAGAGTTCAGGGCTCAATGCTGTGCAACTAGCCTATTTGTAGCCAATACAGTAGCTGAGAAATACTTGACATAACTCCAAGACGCTCTTTTCATTCACCCTTTTTGCTTTGAGGTACGAGGGAACATCAATGCCACTGGGTGTCGTAACTCTCCTGCCCCACGCGACTAAACCCTTCACCCGCAGCCAAAAAGCTCCAAAGACTAGCTGTATCTCGTCTTCCTGGAGCTCACTCGGATGCATTCGTTGACAGAAATTCCGGAGTGGCGCTCAAAGCAGAATCTGCAGGGCTGTCGCCAACCCAAGACCCACAACAGCACACTTCTAAGAAGCCTGCGCTGCAATTCCCTTGTGGAGCCTCTTCGTTTCTGCTGGCGTATTACTCGACCCTTCCAATGCACTCGTTTAAGCCGGGAAAATACTTGGCACAAGATGCTCTACATACAGGCTCTGACACCTTCGTGCTGTTACCATTTAAACGGCTGCATGCGAATTACAAACTAGAAGGGATCAAGACGTACCAATGGGCAGTGCTCCCCACGATGGGAAGAGCGGTGGCAGTTGGGGCATACGAATTCTCCAAAGGGACAGTTCGTAATTTTGTGTTCCATGGAGTCGCAAGAAAGGCAGAGGGTAGCTGCAAATACACCAAGATGGAGAAACCCATAGGGTCTACCTAAAACCTACTGCAGTGATGGCAGCTAATTGTCGAAGTAGGTCGAGCAAGACCAGTTGCACCAGCTTTCTCATCTATAGGGACTAGGGGACCCAGAACTTCTAGTGCTGCATGCAAATGTCAAAAGGGACGTGCAGCAGCGAAAACGTACACTTTGCATACGCCTCGACCATTTCAAAGCGGGTGAGACGGAGAGGACGAGATTCCCTTTGGCTAAGGACTTGCTTCGCTTGCCACACTTCGAAGCTCGCGGCAAGCGGCATTTCTAGGCCTCTGTCTTCCGCCAATGCTGCTCTCCTGGGTATTGCAAGGGCAGAAGCCTCTCCCGGCTTTTGAAGTGTCTCCCCAGGTGAAGGTTTAAGGGCTTCAAAGGGAACAACGGGGAGTGGGGGATGAGGTTCGACCTCTTCACCTGCCAGCTGACCGCAGTTCAGGCCTATCCATCTGTTAGCGCAGCCATAGCAACTTAGTGCAGCCTCCTGGTGCACGGCAAAATCATATGGCGCATGCTCTTCTGGCTGCAGGCCATGGTGTAGCTGTAATCGCAGTTCGCGCTGCATCGAGTATGGCTCACTGTACTGCATATGCTGTAACTGCTGTTGCTGCAATTGCTGCTGCAAAAGTTGCTGCTGGAACTGTTGTTGTACTTGTGGCTGCTTCATATGAAGAGCCTGGATTTGGTGCCGCTGCAGCTGCTGACGCTGCTGTAGCAGCTGCAAGTGCTGACGCTGCTGTAGCTGCTGGCAGAAGTGCTGTTGGAGAGCTTGCAAGTTATTGTGATGCATGGCGCATTGCCCCGCCGCAGCTTGCTGCATGTGCTGCTGCTGGTACACCCCAAGGAAATCCTCAGGCCCCCCCACCTGCAGGCTGGGACTCAATCGATCCAGAGAGCCTGGTGGGGTATTTGCCATGCGATTATCTGCAGCAGCCGCCAAACAGCACCTCATGCATCCATCTGAATCGTGCCACTGTCTGTCTGAATAGAAGCTGCTGGATTGCTGCCGCACCGCCCTGCATCACGCCCAGTGCCCGCTGGCTAGCTGCGTATAAGTGGCGGCCTAAGTCCATGTGACCAGAAACGCACAGGCAGGGCAAGAGAGCAACGACGCCTCACCGGCTGCTACCACGATCGTGGGCCCTGTAGCTGCACTCCTAAGAGTCGTGGAGGGAGAGCAGAAGCCTGCAGCTGCGCAGTCCCCTGCAGCTGCCCCCTCCCCAGCGGCACTGTGCGGGACCAGCTGACCCTGAGGAGGTGGGTTTGTGTTTTGCTGCATGGGTACCGCCGCACTCCTGACGCAATCCTCGAACGCAGCAGCAGCAACAGAGTCGCCAGGACCGATTGGGTGGTAGCGAGGTCCCTGAGACAGAATTCTAGGGCAGGATACCCCCGTGATGTTTGGCCACAGCAAACGAGATGCAGGGCTCTGGGCAGAGAGCAAGTGGGAGTATTCGGAGGCGCTGCCAGCACCAGTCTGTTGTTGTTGCTGTAGCTGCTGTTGTTGCTGCCGTTGCTGATGGTGTGGCTGTCGTTGCTGATGGGGTAGCTGTTGTTGCTGCTGCTGCCCCTGCTGGGGATGCATCCCAGCGGACGACGGACAAGAGGGAGCAGCCTCGGGAGCGAGCTGCTCTCTGCCAACGGGAGACGGATCAGCTCTAGGGGGGGTCACCGTGGCGCTCTTGAGCATATCTGTAGCCATGGTGAGGTGTGATATACTGGAGGCAGCCGCGGCTGGGGGGGCCCCCGAAGGTTTTGGGGTCCTCTGCGCTGCCGGCGCCCAGGGCCTTAGGGGGCCTCCTCATGTACAGTGCTTTCTGGAGCTTGATTTTGGTGTATTCCTTGTTACGCCTCGAGCCGCCAGCTTCTTTCTGCGTCCGTTTTAGAGGCCCCGATGAGAAGACTCAGGCATCTCGCGCTGCTTCAGGACTGCTGTCGCTCCGACCTCCCTAGATCTACGCCACACTGCAATGCACCAGCGGCCGCTGCTGCTGGACAGAGCCCTCAGCCGCTCCAAACAACGCACAAACCGAATGGTAGGCCTTCGAGAGAAAGGAGGCACGCGAAGGGTGCGAGATCGGCCTTTAGAGATCAAGGGCCAGAATGCAGGTATGGCTGAAGATGAGGGGATCTCAAACAGGGACCCCACCCGCCCCAACGCGGCTCGAATATCGCCCTCTACATCGGAGGCAGGCAGCACACAACTGCCAAGAACGCGCTGTGCGGCAGGCCCTGATGTTGACAGCCTTCACCGTAGTAAAAGTTGATTCAGCGTTGAGCACGTCACTAGTCCTCACCTCATGATCCCTGGTGGCCTGCAGTTCCTCAGGGTGCCTTAGCGCAATGCGAGAAGGATAAAAACTATATTTGAGATAGGTACTTTATAGTTGGACTGGTTCGGAGCACCACGGTCGCCCCACACAGCCTCCTGCGATAAATACAGAAAGAAAAAATAGGACAGGGATGGCAAGCGCAAATGGGTGGATGCAACAATCCGTGCTCCAGCCACAAGGGCAACAATGATACTTGCATTGAATGGGTAGTGGGGAGCCGCAGTCGTGTGCACAGAGTCGCCATGAGACAGACAATTGGATGGTGTGTTAAGGGACCTCAGCCGTGCCCAATGTGCATTTTCATTACAGGGAGTTGGCGTTCTGTTCGGCAGCAGTAGCTCTTACTTGTATTGGTTTGCACGTCAAGAGGTAGTGTCCGCCCTGCAACAGTAAACCGATTAGAATGATCCAAAGGAAATGGGTTAGCCTCGAGAAGTTGCTGCCTCTGTGCTTTCTTATTGTTTGGGATTTGGGAGTCTGTGTTTCGCAGTAGCCCAAAGAGGAGAGCAAAGACATAAGCAGAAGGGTGCATCAAGGTCCTTTCAAGTCCATCTACAAACACACCTCTGTTATGTTTGACGTCTTAAAGGCACCCAGCTGCTACTGCGGCTCTTAGGGTCTCTTCATAAAGACGCAGTAGCCAAGTTGTTGTCTGTCGCCGCGGGCCCCCGCCGGTTGCCTCTTCGTGTTATTGGCAGGGGTGTCTCGTTGTTATCGCTGCTCCAACAAACCAAAACAAGCAGTAGATAATTGAAGACAAGTAGGAGGGCTTGTTTCTGGAGGAAAAAGGGCACAAGAAAGAGCCTAGGCCTTGTGTCGCACGAGCACGAGCAGCGGCCCCTGCACTGTCTGTTGCTTACACCGAGATAAAATCACAAACAACTCAAAAGAGGGGGAAAACATGTAGCTTATGATCGGCTTCAAAATAGTTTATGAATGATACAGATAAGCTTCACAGCAAAACAACCAAGCACAAAAGCTCACTGCGCAGTGCCCGACCCCCAGCCAGCGCCGTCTCCCCTGCCGTCTCCCGGGATCCAGGTTTGTTGGCTTTGTTTGTTAGGATGTGTGCTTGGGGAGCTAGCTAGTTAATAGAGATCTAGTAGGCAAGCATTCGAGGTCCTTTGATGCAGAGAGAAGAAAGAAGAAATCGTAAAACTGCACAGAACATCAGGGCCTCCTTGCTCGCAGCGGCCGTGCAGGCGGTGGTTCTATGGGTGTTACTCTATCTTATGAGACAAAACAAAATGCTCTCCTCTAATTTCCTAAAAAGTATTTACCTGCGCTTGGCTGTATTCTTAATAGGGGTCGGAAGTGCCCTCGCCACTGCAGCAGTAACAATGTAGCTGGACGACTATGGGCTAGAGCGCTTGCATACTGAAATGGCTGTATTACGCACACAAAAGCCTCTCGCTTTTTGTGCCAATTAGTTGAACAGCTAGTGCAGTACGGAAAGTGCCCCTTCGAATACCTCCCGTAGCTCTCCTCTGAATCCTCGGCCGAATGAGAAACAAGTGTAACCGGCAACATAGGCGAGATGGACCGAGCAGTATATTATTTGGCACAAGGATTCAATGTTCATTCAAGCCGTGCATGCTGTAGGGTAGGGATGGGAAGCCTCAAAAAATTAGGCCCGGCATCTTGCGCTCCTTCCCAAGCAGTGCTGGCACATTCCCGTATAGGACCTGCTTTTCCAGGGGAAAAAGGAAAATTGAGGATTAGAGACAATAAAGTTTTGCCAAGGCTATCATCATGGGCTGAATGCTTCTAGTGCATCAGCAATTCAAATCAACAAAATGCACCACGTGGATGCTGATGTGTTTTAGCACACACCCCGAAATTTCACAACTCAAGCCCGTAGCCGTCATGGGGAAACGACGTGTCTCCAAACACATGCCACTCGCTAACACGCATCTTCATTTTGTGCGTCGTCAAGTCCTTCACAATACGCTGCCATCCACACAAGACGCCCTCGCATAGATATTAATTGCCTATTCCAACTATGTAATAGTTTAAAAGCGATTTGTATTCCTTTCAAAGTATTCTTTTTACCTCTTTATCCCGTCTCTGTTGTGTTGCTACATTGTCTTTGGTCGTCATCTTGCTCAGAAGTGTATAGACCCCGTAGTTTGGTTCCTCTTTACCTCACACTCGAACACGTCTCCACTTGATCTTTTATCATGATTATGCCATCAGCGGGGTGTATTCCGATGCAGTCTTCGCATGAGGCAACGCGTTTGCCCCTTCCGCAGGCGGGTTCTCTTCAACAAGCTTAAAATCATCTGCGGACATCCTCTCCCTGCCAGTGCCTCCCTTTTTAAGTACGCGGTAGTATGATAAGAACACAACCATGGCCGCGGAGTTAATGACTAAATGCAGTGTGGTCATTATGAACTGAAACAAGCTTGGCTTGCCGGAAATCGCGTTTGTTGCTAGCTCGGCCCCATCGCAAATCATGGTGATGATCGCTACAATTAAGACCAGGAGAACGAAACATGAAGACTTTGTTATGGTGGATAATACTCCAAGGGCACCCGCAATTATCGTAAATGACGAGGAAAAAAAGTTGAATGCGATCACAGAGTCAGAACCGTTGCCACAGGAGTTTTTACGCACAGCCGCGCACAGCTCAACTGTTGAGCTAAGCATGTTATACAGGGAAAAGAGCACAACGCAAGCAGCCAAGCTAAATGGGCCAATGCCCCGGATGTTGCATTTACACTTCCCCATCCTCGTGTGGTGCGACGTTGGTCCTCTGTCGACAACACCTCCAGATATATGGCTGACAGTGGTATCACGGTTGCTGGCTTTGTGAAATAGCTCTGAGTAAACTGAACGGCGGAATGAAGCTGCCTCCACCCTTTCTTTTGTTTCAGAAAACCCTAGGAAGCCACGCACCAACACTTGCGGGCTTCGCAAAGCTGGCCTCTCTTGCTCAAGTTACTCAATTGCACGACAATTTACTGTTTGAAATACACTGAAAGCCAATCGGTTTACCGCAAATATTTCGGGATGCGTTGCTGTATGACGAGCAGCAGTCGGCAGCCGACATTCAAGTACCAACGGTCACGAGGTCTCAAATCTCTTAACCATGAGAGGATACGTCAAAAGTATCCCCTTGATAACCGGAATCAGAATGTTGTGGAGTATTTCAATGGGTAACTGTTGCACAACTACAAATAGAACAAATTGTTCTGCCTGGACAGACGAAAACTTTAACGGCGGCGAACGAGTGCATGCCTTCTCGCCCATGAGTAGTGCATGCCTTCGATACATTGCATTTTCTAAAAGCTCATAATATTCTGCCATCCAGCTATACTTCGCAAAATCAGATAGCCTGTTATCAACTCTGGCGAGACTTTCTCCAAATTTGTTCACTTAGTTCCGCCGGCCCTGTACTATCAATGCCTCTCCTGTGGCCTCCTTTGATGAGACCAATTGCTCTAAACCACATCGGCGCATACAAAACCCTAGTAAACCTTCCTCACGAAGAACTCCTTCGCCTGTTTGCCATCGGCCCCTACGGTTGCGGCCTAATGGAAGAGGACAGCTACGCTACGCGCTGCCGCGCACTTTGAACACTTCGGATATCCCCACCTAGTTGTGCTTAGAAGCTTAGCACACATAATTAGCATTCACAGGCGGCAACACTGGACGTGAGTATGATCTCTTCCGTGAGCCCGAAACCTTCGCGACCGTTTGCAAAAAATTACGCATGAATGCTTCCTGACGGAGAGTCAATGATGTTTTCTCATGTGCCAATGTGCTTTCAATTCGGAATCAGCTGCACTGTCCAGCACCCATTTCATGCGAGCGCACAACGCGCTCAACTAATACATGGCGTATCCCTTTTGAGTATACTTGTGTAGCGCTTCGTCTGCAATCTCCAAAGGATGTACTAGGCCCCAAACCCTGTACAAAGCTTGATGGAAAATTTTATGCGCTTCTTCAAGACAGCTAGCCTATTTCCTTGCCGACCAAGCCAAATTCGAACGCTAAGTATACGTGCAAGTTGCCGTGTGATGTGTCACGGGCTAAACTACATTTTGGCAATTTTCTACTGCACTACTTATATCCAATTATTATTATTACTGGATAAGTGTACCCGGTTTGTTTTCCAAGTTTACTTACTGCAGAGTAGTGTTTGCTCGATACTTAAAGGCTGTAATGCTTCATCTGTCTCTGCTTCGTGGCAACTCGAGGCTCAATACAAACTCAACAGTAAGTTAGTGAGTGTTTTTCGAAGTGGTACCTTCTGTTCACGGTTTTCAGAGCTTTCGATGTGTCGGAAGAGCAACATTCAGGACGCCCGTAGCATCTAAACCACAAGCCCGCAGCACTGATTGTTGTTCGATGCAATAAAAAAAACTATTTTCCTGATGAGCAATCCAATTAATCAATTATTTCTAAGTTGATATGACTAGTATAGAAGAACGTGTGTAAGCCTGGGTTATCCCCGCCAGCCTCTTCCCCTCCCCCCTAATATCGAAGCACATGCCATTTTATGTTCTGTGCCTGTATGGCTAGACTTAGAGGTTGCACGATAGGGAAGATCTCTACCTTATCATTACTCCCCAGGCAGGCAAACACCTTAAGAGAGTACAATTGAGAATAGTGAATGCAACATTAGCCACTAGTGAGATGGAAGCGAGAAAGAAAACACACCAGCCAACGACGAAGGAGGGGCTACATCAAGGGGATGATGGTGAAGCGATGCCCCGATATCTCCGGAGGGATGGTCTGTCTGTGCCTTCGGCTACGAGAAGACAGAGGAGAAGTAAATTATGTAAAAGGACTCTAAGTGCAGAGTCGTTCAGCCAGTGCCCCCCTCCCCGTCACAGCGCAGTTTCTGGATGCAAAAATAATCGGTGCATGCGGCAAAGTCGACTCTAAGGTCCCAAAAAAGCTACAAGGAAAAACGAAGACACACCATACCTGAGAGTGCCTGCGCATAAATCTGAAAGTGAAGAAAACCCCAACAACTACTGGGCAGTTTTCAAGAAACTTCAATGTATGCACGTAGCTGTTATAGGCAGAACATTCGTGAGGGAAGGACAATTGCCAAGAAAGACGAGGGTAACTGTTCATAACCACTAGCTTTGCTTACCAGAGCCACAAATTATTCCTCTGACAGTTATTCCGCATTAGCTACTCCGACAACCAATGAGGTTGGCGTTTCCAATGCCAATTCAAATAAAGCTCGGGTCTAGTTGGTCTTCGGCTCCCCACCATCCTAGAGTCCAACATGTCTACGGCTCCCTGTGAATCTTCTGCCTCCACATGGATTACTTCCTGCTCAAAAATTCCTGATTTTACTTAGGAAGTTGGGCTTCTATTCAGGGAGCCACTGCTGATAGTTTCGTAGTACTTCCAACTTTTGGGGAAATCAATGGAGCAGGAAAGAGCATTAACTCGTGAGAGGCTGGCAAATTGTTCTAGCAACCTGGCCGTGAGCTTGTTCGTCTTATTACCTTCTATCGCATGGACAGTGTGTAGATGGGCCATCAAGCATGCCAGAACACACTAATGAACTGTGGAACCGTGCTCGGATGCTGCTCCTAGGGGGACATGCATTAAGAGTTACTGAGCGAAGTATTGACCAGTGACAGTACTGTGGCAAGATATGCAACTGGCACACTGCTATGCACGATTTTCTGTTTTGTACAAGGTTAGTTGTTTAGCGCCTCTTAAACAAGGGCCCACTCTACCATTCCAGGCGCCTTTATTGAGCTGCAAAAAACAGCTACTGCCTTGAGATTTGCAAAAACGCCGTGTTACTCCGCTACACAGTGACAGAATGGCGTCCGATTGGTCAGATGTACTGGAAAGGAGTATTTACAGCACACTTCCTGGGCAAATCGATGTTTTGATTTTCTCCAGTCATCTCATATGCAAATCGTTGTAAGCTAACCAGTTAAGGTTCGTGGTAGTGATTAGTTTGGCAATGAGCCGTGGGTTAAAAACTGCAAAATTGCGTAGATTTTCCAGCCACCGGTCATCGAGACGCGACGCGCCAAGAAAAGGATGGAGTTCACATGCGCGTTAAATAGCCTCACGCTTAAAGAAAAATATTAACATGTGTTTTATTAAGGTGCATTCACCTAGGAATACAAGGTGTAAGCAAGCCTCTAAAGTTCAGCGGAAGAAAGACCAACAGGACACTGGAAGTTATGATATGTCGTCGGATTCTGAACTTGCAGCGTACCTGAGACTTTACCTGCATTAGATTGCAAAGAAAGCCCACAAACCTAATAATATCCTAATTTCATGCAGTGTTGGATAAATTTGCCCTTGTTTTGTGACTCCAAAAGGATGGAAATGACACCAGTTTGTCAAAGTCTACGCTGGAGATGGAGGTCACACGTTCTTATCCTTTCGAAATTCTCCTTGTTTTTCTTATTATTAGGTAGGTTCTGACACAGTAAGCGTGCACTCGGGGGCATTTTTTACCGCAGAGTTCCTGAGAAAACCTATTTTTTTTCCTTTTGCTGTTCTTGTGTACCTACAGGGTGTGCAGGAACGCTTTCTGGCCCGTCAAACGGTAATTACAAGAAAGAGCGTAATTGCAGCATTTGGCTTAACCCCGTTCACGTATAAATGCGTGCATGAGCGAAAGTGACATGAGTGAAGGTGAAGGCGTTGCTTTTTGTTTGCCACAGACCAGCCTCCTAGCCCAAGTATGAGCGCACCTGGGCCAGATGTTGATATTGATAGTTTCAGCGATGGTATGTCAGGCTTTTGTGCCGGAACTAAAGCCAGCCGAATATAAGCATGCGTAGTCTTATCAAATTGAGTATTTTGGGACGCCTAGTGAATACGAGCTTTAGTGATTCAATTTGCTGCCACCTCTAGAGGCCTCTGACATCGTTTTTTGCCCACTGTCAATCCACAGACTCACGTGTATTCTGGTTGCGCTTGTGCGACTTAGCCAAGGCTTTATCTTCTTACTTGGCAACCCTTGTGCCTACAACCGAAGGCTATGGGAGTACGTCGGCATTCACGTAGTGCACTTGCACTATATGGCATTAGGGCGGCCATACGCGATTTTTCTTCGCTGATGCACTTCATCTTGTTGCGAGCCAAATTGTATGTGTTTTGCACCTGTGTACCTTGAAGCAGACCCAGACAATATCTTTAAGTGGGTCACTCACCAGGACATATCAACAGATGAGCACATCAAAAGGTTACGCGAGGCACTGAGTGGTGTGTGGAGGAAATTCAAATGGCGATCGGAGGAAATCCCCTTGAACAGGGGCTATTTCTTTAAAACAGCTGAAGAACGGCGGAAAGCCAGCGACAGTAAGGAATATTCGGCCTCTCGTCTTTTCCGTAGAGCATCGTAGCGTCTTGCTACCCTTGACAATATTAGACAGCAGCTCTTCTACCTCTTTTACTGAGGTGTGCTCATACTCTATCCTGTGCAAACATCAGAGATTTGAGTGCTTGCCCGTTATGGTGAGTTCAGAATCGCCCGCGGTGTCCCGTGGTGCCTCCACGAGTACACGCAACAACAATGGGCGTAGAACCACAGAACTACTAACCCCAGGACAGTCATTACTCAAGTTAAACAAAGAAGAGGCTCAGTATGGTTCGTCTTCCTCCTTGTCTCCTCCATCTCCCACGGAAGGCCAGGACTCCGGGATAAGGAAGCTTGCCACTCTTCATGATTCCCACACTTTAGTGCCTGCTTCGACAAATAGCTCCCCAGTAACGAACAGCACTTCCGAAAATCGTTTTAATGACCTGGAGACTCCACAGACCCCCATCATTCCACAGGATTCAGAAACACAGGAAAAGTCGGAACAAAAATCCTCTGTAGGCACTCAAGATGTGCCTGACGAAAATTCTCCTTTGGAAGCCAGCGGGACACTCTCTGATAGCATGAACAGTCATCTACGTCATTCATGGTCCGATCTCGTTAATCACGTTGAAGACGTTGAAGATACGAATAAAGTGCCTCAGGGAAAACCGGAGCTCAACTTGATCAGCAGTGAAGACTACTTCAAGACAGAGTTTATACCATTGGTGAACAGCATCATTAAAGCAGTGGAAACAGGCGACGGTTGGGGGACAGAAGATCCAGGAGTTGGTAAAGATACAGTAACCGAAACCGCATGCCACGACTTACCGCACAACTCCCATGATGAAGGAAACACTGTAAGCCAGGCCGCTGAGGAACAACAGAAGTCACCGCAGGAAGAGTACGATGCAATCCAAGAGGCGGTGCATTTGGACCCCACCGCAGCTATTCCTGCTTCGGAAGGTGGGGAACAGGGCGACAAGGGCACTCAGCCACGTGCCTCAACACCAGACCAACAGCACCTTGTAAATGAACTACCTGTCACAGACAGCAGTGAGCAGCTGGTGAGTGACCACGGTTCCAACAAATCGCTGACCAGCAGCAAGGTTGGAAATGGAATATATCCGAATACAGCAAGTTCGTCTCAGAATAACATGCATATAGGCTTTCCGAAACGTGCTTGGTACGTAACAAAGGCGGTAGGACGGAAACACAAGGGGAAGCTAGAAGTGGCTGGAGCACTGGCTCTCACAGCTCTTATAGTAGGTGGAATTGTGTACGCATTCAAGAAGATACGGCGGCGCATTCCGATTTCGAACCCCTTTGTAAGTACAGTAGACCCAAAGAAGTGTTTTGTGCTCGTAGACTTCGAGAAAGCCCACAGGTCTCAGGCTATGGGCAAAGTGGTGAGCATTCAGGAAGTATTTGCGAACAACGCCTATCGGATTCTGACTGTACGCTACGCCGAAAAGCCAGCACTCCGGAGCTCCAGGGGGAAGGAACTATTCAACTGGATAAAGTACCGGTCTTCATTCGCAAAACTTCTGACACAGCGAGAAGAAAACCTGTCATTCCCGGAATCCTGCATGGCTGGGATGCACTCGGGCTATCAGGTGATAGAACAACTGGGTCATGTCCAGTACCTAATGGTGGATTTAGACCTTAACCCCGGGCCTTTAACTGTGCCGAGAGAAGTAATGGAAAATGACCGCATTGACGATCTGCTGAGTGACTACGAGAAAGACCCAATATGGAAGCTTTACGAAGACTGTATAATGCATATCACTATCAATAAACCATTTAGCGGCTCACTTGTTGTGCAGATAGAGCCAGCGAGGGAGCGAGTAACATTTCAAAACCCCGAGTTGCATGATCTGATTTCTTTGCTGCCGAGGGAATGTGAATGGAGCGAGCCTTGGAAGTTGCGCGTTGTTTACAAGAGTGGTGGAATAATTCCTCTAGATTTGCTGCTAATGATGAGCGCTGCTGACACTTTGGTGCCAGAAACAGTGCCCTTGAAAAGATTCTCCAGCAGTGCAAAGTCAAGCTGAAGCTTCACAGAAGAAGAGTCGGGGAACGACATCGTGAAACGTACTCCTCCACAAGGAAGTCTAGCTGCATGATGAAGCAGAGCCTTTGTCTCGGGGAAAAGGAGAATGATTGCAGAGGTAAATGAAATAAATGGTTTGTCATTTTCTTGGATGACCCCTTGAGCTAGTGCCGCGAGGTTACAGTTGTAAATCACCCATATCAAAGGCCGTAACCAGTGTGATGCATTTATAATGTGCTTCCACGGAGCGCAAATATTTACTGCCTCCGAACGGACGCAGTGGCGGACGTACTCTGCCAGGCGCCTACTGAGGGGCTGAGTGATTCAAGCATCTAGGCAGCCCCGTTGTAGGCTAGGGCGTCGCAAGCCTAGTCGAATATTTTAGATGCTAGAGAGCAGTGCAGTGCGCCCTTGCGGGCAGTTCTACATGTGATGACGGCTAGACTGCAGCCCTCTCTCCTGCATGGTGCACAAAAAAGGGTTGTCATGAAGTAAGGTGGGGGCCACCCGCCCTTGGAACAGCTTTCTTTGGGGGAAACCCCGCCCAGTGCTTTTTTAAACTTAAGAAGTGTCCTCGTTTTTAGGCAGGAGTTTTCCGCGGTTAGCTCTCCCGTTCCAAGATTAGTACGCACCGCCCAGGTCTTGCTCACGGGCTCGAGTAAACAATTAGTGATCTCTCAATTCCATTTGCCCCTAGGGTTTCTACTGCCTTACGGAGTCTTTCTCATTGACCCCAATGTACTCGAATAAGAGTGCGCTTTGCGTGCCCGTGTAGTGCGCATGCCGACTTTTCCTGTGGTCAACGGGTGCAAACTAATTTAATAAAACAAGCATTGCTCACATGTTGATGCGTCCCCTTAAGGCAGAAAATGCATCAAAAACCATATGCGCCCGAAGGTAGCTTCGTCTTCTGGCGGGATTTTCGTCTCAGTAAGCAAACAAGGAAAGTGGCAGTTCCGGAAGAATGCAGCGATCAAAGTCTGGTACATGGGGCTGGAACGTATCTCTCCTATAGTTCGTGAGCCTCCTCCTGGCTTCCCAGAATTTGGTTTCGTTCACCAGCAACTCATCCCTTTCTTCCCTTGAGGTCAAATCATCGAGCACAGGCCTCTCTGCCCTTCCACTATCCAACTCGTCCTCCAGTTCTTCCCCTGGATCCTGAAGTTTTGGATTTTTTGGAACAGTGTCCACTGACATCATATCGCCCTCTGATCTTGTCTGTTCACCATAGGAAGACATTTCAGCTATGCGATTTTCTTTGATTGAGGACTCTAAAAACTTGCGGTCCATGTCTAGGCTGTATATTGTGCGCTGACCGAGCTCCAGAAGCGCTGGGCGGAAGTCCCGAATGAGGAATTCCATTTCTTGCTCGCAAAGACCAATGGGCAGGTTCTTTTCGTCGAGAACGACGCTCACCTGCTCAACCATCCTTCTATACTGCTTTCGAAGGGCGTTTTGTTGCTGCAGAACTGCGGTCAACTCGTTATTACTCACTGGCACACTCTGTTCAACTTTAGCGTGTAGGGCATCGCATGCATTTACGTACGCAGAAAAAGCAACCTGTCGTATATGACTCTGCACCGCAAGGTAGAAGAAGGCAGCGAATGCAGACTGCTGGGTTGTAGTGTCTAGGCTCCTGTAGTCAGCAAGACTTTTTCTGATTGCAGTTGCAATTACAGGATTGGAGAGCTGGAAATCTTCTGTAGCCCACAAGGACTCCCCCTTCAATCGATACAGCTCAGCGAACTCCTCTTCCACTGATGAATGTGTCGGTAAGGAGTTCGATCTCTCAACCCACAGCCACCGACAGAGGCCCCGTAGGCACTGCTGGAGCCGGATGAAGAGCGCAGGACACACCAAGGATAAAATAAGTACATATGCTCCAACCACCCAGTGACGCTTCCCCGCAACCTTTGCCCCTTCAGTCCCTTTTAAACTCCCGGGGAATGCTGCTGCAGTTGATTCTGTTGTTCCAGCGCCAGAAGAGCCTGAGGAATACGGCCGTGAGCTGCTCACAGAGACCATATTGTCTGCACCTTTTCTGAGAAATGGAAAGGCGAAACGCAGCTGGTACACCGCAATGATCAACGCTATCAGGCTTCCCAATAGAGTCAGTGTGCTTGATATCCAGTGGCGACGTTTTTGGTCTGCGTCTAAACGGTAACTCCGCTTCCGGAAATACGTTAGGGAGAACGGCGTGCTGCTTCCCATGTCCGCTTCCTCCCACCCTAAGTGCACTGGGAATCGATGCGAGGAAGAAGAAGAAGACCGCGTGACAGGGCTGCTGTACGAAGAGTGCGAGCCGCTACTCTCGTCCGCCGACAGGTTGTTCTCATCCAAGTACAAGTTGTCATCTGGAGATGTGTCTTGAATACCCATTTTGAGGCCATGTGAGGTCGCCCTTATCTCCGAAGACTTCGCGTCACGTCATCGAAAGCACAGCCTCCAGTTCGTTACAAATATGCTGCAAAGCGACGGGAGCTACCACAGTTTTGTTGGACGTCCTGACTCCATTCCTCCCTTCGTTGGATTTTCCCCGTTGTGCCTCACCCGCTTCTACCCCTAACTGCTGCGCCCTGTTATGTCACTACGTCATGAAAGAATCTGACTATTTCCCACCACACTGCTATGTTTTGGGGTACTGTGTCGAGGTTAGAAGACAAATCCAGTCCCTTCAGAATTCTATACAGCTGCTGCCTTCCTCGCAGACACCCACGCTATAGACCCAAGGTCTAGCAGATTGATGGCCTTCCTGCTCCATGTGGATCCCCAACACTAGCTCTGCAAGACACAAGGCCTTGGTCCGGTGTCTCTAAGTTTTGACCCACACTGCTGCTCACACATGTGGGAAGCAGCGGCCGGCCGAAAGAATTCTTAAGGACCACCCTCTAGCGCCATGTGGAGCGACAAAAACTTCCACCGAAACGGGGTAAATAGCAGGGTAGAAGCGGTGCGGTAGCTTTCTGAGTATGCGCGTAGATAGCTCCCCTGGACCTAGGACCGCTGACGGCTGCAGCACCTGCCGCTGTGCCGGCTGCTGGTGGGTGCTCAAGATTTCCGTGAATCGAACTCCCCCTTTTTACTCAGAATCACAATATTCTACGGCAAATTCCACGAGGAAAAGGCAAGATATATTTATTGACAGCAGGGGTGTCTGTTATGCTCGCTTACCTACTTGAAACCACCACTTCAGAAACAGCTGCGAGACGCTTAACGATAATCTGCTATCACTACGCGGGGAATCGCCTTTCTGGGGGGAGATCTAATCGATAGTTGATATGGAAAAAGGACTCATTGGACAATATCTGTGACCTTGGTAATACAGACGAGTATATGTAACGAAAGCAAATGCTGGTAAGGTTTATTGCCGTCGGTTCTAAATACTGGAGGATGGCACCCCTGCACACCCTACAATACACAGTGTCCTTATATGTTGAGGAGCGAGGGCGTCACTTGAACGGAGACTTGTTATTTGGGTTAGTGCTCTACGATTATGTGGTCCTGTTCCTCCTTGCCCAAGTATGATAGTGCTCCCACAAGGCGAAAAAGTGAACTTACGCAGAAACCCACAGCAACGTCGATGGCCAGTGGAGAATGGTTTTGCTCGCTCTATTTCACGAAATTTCCGCCAACGTGAAATATCCGAGATTCACTTAGAGTGATGAGCTTAGTGTAGCGTTTCATGCAAGGTTTCCGCGGAAGACTCTTAACTCCAGACTCTAAGCAAACTGAATAGAAATTTATTGAGTGCTTTCAAAAGACTTCCTACCTACTTTCCCCTGCCCGCGCCACTCAAAAAACTTCGATGTGAGGGGAAAGGGAGAGCCAGAGTGAGCGTAGCTGCATCCTACACATAGACATAACAACATTACGCCTTATTGTATCGAATTACCAGTACTCTGCAAAGTAGAGGAGCCACTGGAAGACATGCTAGTTATCCAATTCCCTACTAATTCTTAGTTGAGTATGAGTAGAGCAGTAGAAGCTTCCAAGAGTAGCTCAGCCCACTGAAAAGATGCAATCTTGTAAGCGTGTGTTGTGGTAATGCTCTGTGTAACTACCTCCGAACGCTTTGAGTGCTTAGAGAGTACAGTAAAGTGCTCCGTAGCTGTTCCACTCCCCTCAAGTCGGGGACTCTCAGGGGCTTGGGCGGGGGGGAGAGGATACTCTCATGGAAAACATTTGAGAACTTTTGGCGGTCTGTTTTGATTCCGGGGTTACGTGTCTTCGCACAGAGCATTTGAATTTGAGGGCTTCAGGTCGGGTGCGCGTTTATTTACGTCTGAGCACTGCACCCATTTGATCATGGTTTGACGGCATCTGGCGCATCAGCATCCAAAATTGATTCCTACTGTATTGAACGAATGCTACTCTACAGCCTGTTAGATATGTGAACAGCCGAACCAACTAATCGATTCGTTGCTAGTTGGCAATTGAACATATCTAATTAGTGGAAGGTATTTAGTATGTCTAAGGCCGCTGCATGCACCGCGGGTTTCGGCAGTAAATTGTAATGAGCGACTGGGTGTGAGTAGTGAGGCTACTCAAAGCGTGTAGAATGGTGCACGCTAGCTATCACCCATCGATAATGCTTATATTCCTATAAAGGCCTCAGTTGGAGCACTGCATTGCGAATACTCCACGTAATCTCACTCAGTGGTATCCAGTAACTTGGCGTGTAGGCACATATCATGCGCTTTTCATGGTGTGCAGCTAACCCTTCACTGCAAAAATAGAGCCTAGGAGTATCGAAGTCATATAGCTCATGCTAAGCAGGAATTTTGACTAGTGGAGCACATCTACTATCCATTGCCCAAGTTTTCTGTGCCTCCCGAAATACCCCTTTCCAGGTACCTTCCAGTCAGACTGTCGTGTGGTCGATCTCTGTTGTGATTTAAGTGTTAAGCGGCCTGGGATTTCTTATTTCTAAGTTTATTCTCACAACACGCGTTCAAACACGTGGTAATGTACTTAAGAGCATCATATTGTGTGATCATGCATTCGGGTTGGGCTAACAGGTGGCATTTCCCTGTTGCCGGGGATATGTGATATAATTGTTCTATAAGCACCGCAGCAAATACAGGCCAACCCTAATCAGAGGTTTTTGTACCTCATTTTGGTTTTACAGCTAATGGTGGGGGCGTCTAGCAAGGAGTGCAGTTTAGGAGACATTCCGGGCAAAGGAAAACCGACGCTGGAATACGAAGAGAGGCACAAGAGTTTACATTAACAATAGGGCGCAGTGAAGAGGTGTACATACAACCAAAAGATCATACAGCGGATGTTTACCTGTTTCATGTCCTAGAGGCTCACACCAAACGCATAATGTGTTGCTTATTTAATTGATTCCGTGGATCAATGCAGGCCTTGGATTCATCACGAAGAGAGAAACAATCGACATGGTGCATGCAGTAGTCGAGACTTGTTCCCTTGTGTCCTACCAAATTTAGTGCCTGCATGTTCTTATGGGGCTCCCTGCAGTTCTATATCTTTTGTACGCGCCCCTTCTTACAGAGGAGCTAGGGAGAGTCTGCTGCTCAGATGCCTTCAGTGAGCTACTCAGGTGTTACTGATGATCAGTACTAGATGTAGGGAATTAATTACCTGCCTTTTACGAGCATAAGGGAAATGTTTATAGGGCAGTGGGCCAGAATGAGGTCTAAAGCATTTCAAAAGCTCAAGCAGTGGTTTTCCTTGGTTTCGCGGGCTGTTTAGCTGTGCATGTGTACCTAAGTGGGACCACTTCGCTTTATTCATTGGGCGTATCCCTTCCTCCTTGGTGGAGGAGACCGCCCATCATGTACCATTTTTACTCTGCCGTAGGCAGTAGATTTCCTAGTGCCCCTGTCCCCCGCACTAGTTCTTTTGTCGCCGCTATTGTTTCTATTCTTACTTCCATGAGTTGGCTGGGCGGGCCTGAAGTCTGGAGGAGAACCCCCACTTGGCTGCAGAGCGCATGCACAGATGTCCACAGATTACCTATCGGTCGCTTAGCAGAGCTACAGGTACCAAGCGTCCACCTCCCCGGAGAAACTCTCAGTCTGTGGCTTACTGGTTTGGGAGAAGGAAGGCAAGTTCGAGAAACAGGTGTCATGCGATGACGCCAGCATAGCACACATATAATTGCCGCAGAAAGGAGGACGCCTAGGAGGGACACTACCAGGACGATACCTATACACATGAGCAACGGAGCGTAACACTGAGAGCTTGTTTTTCACCAGGAGCAGAGGTACTTCGGAGAGCTGTGTGTTATGTTTGGGCCTATTTACGAGCACCAGGTAAAGACGTGCTTTTGCATCAACCTCTGAAGCATTAATGAATCAAATTGGTTTAAAGACGTATGCAAGGTAGGAGAATGCAATACAGTTGGATCCATCCATCATTCCCTGCTTAGCTTTTTCTCAAAAAAGTGTGGACGGCTACTCGTGCAGATCGTGCGCTGCTCATGAGTGGCTTACTAATTGCCAGTGGCTTGTTCGTTGGCAGTGTCTGATCATTGCTCTGTATGTCAGCCGCTGCACGCAGCAGAGCTAATCATAGTGTTGCATCTACTCTTGATAAAGTGCTTTCTGACGCTTTTTCAAATTCTGGTGTAAGGGCGGTACCATGTATCCAGGCAGTTTGCACTATGCAGCATTTTATGCAGTGCGAGGACTCATCTGCTCCTCAGCTAATCTATTATAACTTCTAACGCGTCACCTTTAAAATATGGAAGAGAGTAAGCACCCAGCACTTCTGTTACCCGAAAAGCTGGTGTCTTTGTAGATGTGCTGCTGTATGGTTGCATTAGAACCGATGGTACAGGGCGACCTGCAGAGGACACAGAACAACAGAGATGCGCGGATCCTTCGTCCCCATCCTCAAGGCGAAGCTGCTTGCGGAATATGCCATGAACTTTCCTGTGCCGCACAAAATGTGACTTATATTTGGTAAAACACACCAAACCTATCTTTGTTTTTAAGATTGTGTGGGATTAAGCAAATTCTAGGGGGATATCGGCGCACCAAATAAGCTCCTTCCAGCACAGCGTATATCAGCATACCTGTCTGAGAACTGCGAACTGCTGGAAAGTTTTCAGCAAGCCATGGGACTTTCCGTGTGAGCGCTCCAGTATCTAGCGCCTGCTGGCACTGCTTAAGGTGCTCCTTGTGCTTTTCAGTATCTGGAGACACGGGGCTGCAGGCAAGGCAATCTGATACACTTATCCACGATGGTGAGATTAGTTGAGTTCAGGAAATATGGCAAACGGGGTGCACCGCTTTTGAGGTATCTGTATGCTCAGGGCAACTGTGCTCTTAAATGCTGAAGAACAAGCAGATATTTTAAGACCACTCGTGCCTCCTTACGTAATGCCTATCGCCGTCCCAACATCAGTTTGGAAGTATTTGGCAATCTGAAGAGCTCTGGGATTCACTAATTCAAGGGTTGATACTAATGCACTTCGCAACCCCAGCAGTCGATCCTCAAAACGGGACACATCCTGGAAAAAGCTCCATAGTGGAACCCACATGCAGAGAAGAAAAAAAGGGAAGGGCTATTTGTACCTCGAGCACTCATGAAAGTTCCTCCAAGAGCTGTCTGCCGTAGTTTAAGGCGAACATAACCCTGTGTTTTACTGGTGCCTCTAGCACTACGCCTCGAAATTGTGCTGAAATTTAGACTTTCCTTTCCCCCGAAGTTTAAGCGATTGTGTCACTTACGTTCTTCATATCATCTGACCAGTTGATATCGAGCAGTTCCAGCCACAGCTCTTCCTCCTGATCCCACTTTGCTTCAACACCTGAAAATCGTGATCCCAGAGAGCAACTGATACAAAAACACCATAGAAGTGACTAAGAAACAGTGCAAGCAAAATGTTGGTCACATGTCATGTGGTTCGAGCATTGCACTATCGGAGGACACTTCGTGAATCCCGGGGAATTTAAACAACGATGAGGCAGGTGTTCAGGTACCTGGGCGTTGCCATGTCTTTTGCAGAAGTGGCAAAGAAACGTGGTCAGATACTCCCGCAGAGCCAGTGATCAGCGGCTCCACCAAAACCTAACCAGCAAAGCACAAGGCAAATAATTGAAGGACGAGCCAATTACTTTTTCGGGCACGTTCCTGGGAGCTCCTGGTCCGCCTGGAGCAAAAGACAGTAACAACGACTGATGTGTTGCGGGGCAGACCTTTCTGCTTCCAAAGTGCCACTGGCCTAACGCGTCGGGAGATCGCTGAAGGATTTCTCTAAGCTGACCCAACTGGTCATGAGCAGGTATGTCGCGAATCCTGTAGATTGCATGAATGATCAAATACACACTTTGGCAGGAAAGATAGGATTTGTCTGGCTGCCGATACCTTCATCACCCTGACTGTCACACATTCCTGGAAGCTTTGTATTCCGTTTTCGACCCATTTCGATCAGTGTGCAATAGAATGCAGTGGAGCTGGAAGGCATGGGTAAATATGACTTTTACAGTCTGCAGTCAAACTGGAAGCTGCTCACAGGAAAGTCCAAATTGTGCATTTTGTTGGTTCGCGGTCGTCGGGTCTGAGCTGCAGAGGAACGACCCTTTGAGAATTTACTCCGAATGCGTTGGCCACTTGCTGTGCCGCCTCTCGAAGAAGAATTTGCGACTCGTAGTAATGCTGGAAAAGAAATAGCAAGACACAGTGCGGATATCATACTACAATTTACGTCCATACATTTTTAAAAGACTAACACCTACTGCACAGCTGTCGGAAGCTTTAAAGAAAAAAAAATTGGGGGAACTTTGACCCACTATTGCAATTTCAGAGAGGGAAACATTGAGCAGTTTGACAGCCAAAGCCTGATCAGAAGCCTGCAGACTCCTGCTATTCATTCCAGGATCCAACCGGCCAAAAGATACGGCAGATCCTAGTTGGGGGCCTCTGCTGGTATATTGCATTCTGCTTTATTCTATTTGCCGGGAGGTTTCATGAAATCATGGGCAAGCGCGTATGTTTGTGTAACTGAGGATTTTTGTAATTTGAAAAAAACTGATGGCGCATGTAATGGGGCCTCCCTCCAAATACTCGAAGTGTAGTGCAAATGACACGTGATTTTGCAGCCCTTCGTGCTGAGCTGTCATTCACGGGGGAAATTTAGTGGAAAGTACTACCGTCGCATGGGACCGGCTTCGAAGCGCTGGGCCATGAACACGACGCTGGTGCAAATAGGCATCGTGAAAGATTCCGAGAACAAAGAAGTATAAAACAACCACAGTGATGCCGCAATTGCCATAAATAGCGAAAACTATGCCTTGTCACCGTGGGTCCCTGACGAGACGTGACCCCAGTACATCCCTGACTTGGTGCATGCAACGAGACGTACGCAAAAGTAAACCATTGGGGGAGTTCTCCACTAGTGATATCATAGGTATTGTGGTACGTTTAAGAATTCGGGGAGATACAAGCATCATACCTAGTAGTTTCTTATGCTTCTGTTCACCGCGAGAAAAACAACGGCAAAATTAGTCCGTTAGGAGAATGCAGTGCCTTGAAGGCACATTTTGTACACTAGAGGGATATGAGCTCGATAGTTTAGTTGAGGTTCTTCCATTAGTCCATTAAAACATGGAGAAGGCTAGCCGCATCCTCCCACATCGCAACATCTATTGGTGTGTACGAGGCGACGTCCACATTCACATTCATGACTGTAGACGCCACCTTCCAACTGGCAGTATCCCAATAAACTCTACACTTCATGCCTGCTTATTCCTAAGATCTAAGTCACAACTCAATTTTTGGAAATATGTAATAATTGTATGTTATTGTGGAATGAATTGCTGTCGTGCAGCTTGGGCCAGGGCATGGATCTCGCGGATGAGTTGATTCATGACCAGTCACACAATTTCAACCTCCAAAGATACTAGGCAAAGAGCAAAAAACGGACAAAAATGTCCCTACTGCTCGATGGTGGGTGTACGGTCAGCACCAGGGCGGTTCTGCACGGGATGACAAAGTCGATTGCTCGCCAGCCAGGTCATTGTCCATGCCGCTATGCGCCCCTTCCGACTTGAATGCCCGATCCGCCGGTTTTCCTCCATTTCACCCTCTCCCTCCTCAAGAATGCAAGCTCTTTGTATAAAATGTTGATATTCTGTCTCATTTTGCAATATACAACATGAAGATGCCGTCTTTCAGCTTGAACTACTGAAGCATCTCGACTGCGGTGGTCCCCGCGTTGCTGTTCGACAGCATACAAAGCACTCCACGACTGTATCCCGTGCATGTCTTGACCTGTTGAATGGAATAAGCCCAAACATACTCCAAGGTACACCAATATGATGTCCGTGCTCGATGACCTGCGGTACCTCCACTAAGCTGACAAGCCGCTTAAAAGCCGGAAGCGCAGCTCCTCAAATTAATGATAGCCAAGGCTCCGATTGCTCTATTCCTGCGCACTCCATTGTACACCACGGGAAAAGTTGTATGGCTTGGATACTATTTGCTTGATACATGTGAGGCGGGAAAGGATACTCCATTAACAAAATTCCGCAATGGAATTAGGCAAATTTGGTGGGCTGCAGCTACCGTTGGGGGCTCCACTTCCCCACCCAATGAGTGCTGATCCAAAATCTCCTCTTCCAGAGACCCCCCGCCTTGAGGGAGCTCTGCATGGGATAACTGAGGCTGTACAGGGACCGAGCAACACCACGGATGGCGATTTCTTAAAGCGAAAGGCCCCCGAGCACATTGTCGTGGGAGAAATTCGGCAAAATTTGGACGACTTGAAAGCTGCAGTGCTGAGTTACTATAGTAGGCTGTACTCTCTGGCTGGCCGCTCTATCAATGAGAGACTTGATAGACTAGCAGCTCCCCCCTTCTCCAACAAAGCAAGCACTCGCCTACCTCTCGCTAGAGGTTCCCGCAGCACATCAAAGAAGCACCAAGGACTTTCAGTTCCTCCCCCGGACACGTGCTTTGACTTTTTCGCGGAGGAACATCAGGGTTAGTTTCAACATCACTTTTGACCTTGGAGAGTAACTCACGTTCCTCTCAGCACTCTAGACAACTGCCCTTTTGTCTAAAACGTCGTGCTTTTATGAAGGGTATATCATATGTTACTGCTACTCCCTATTAGCCTTGCGCATTATCAATTCAATTATTGCTGTGATCAGGTTCAAAGGAACCGAAAGATGGGGACCTGGTTTCAAAAGCCGAGGATCCTTCCCTACAGAGGCGTTTCTATGGCATATCCCAGCTCCCAGGGGAGAAAATCGACAGGGAGATGGTGGGACATGACAACTTCCTGGGCCGGCAGCTCAAAGAAACCCGCGGAGGTCACATAAATGAGTTGCTAGGCGACTTGCGTTCTAAGTGCTCCGCAGCCACCAGCAGGCTCAACCTCATTGGCGACCAACTGGAGAGAGAATGTGAAGACCCAAACCTTAGAGAATGGGAATATACAACACTACCACAGGTTTGTCAAAGCCCTCTGTTCTTCTACAAGGAGTTTGTTAGCAACGATGATGCTGGTTTTACTCTGCCGCAGATTGCTGCTCCCACTGCGAAACGTTCTCTGTAGAGTAATTGCACCACATACGCTACCGACAAGTAGGCAAGAGTCTTAACATGTATAAGCAACATATATTGGTCTTTGCTTCAGGTTCGCCGCAAACCTGACTTAGGCCGTGATCCCCAGCTGCGACGCCATTTATTGACATTGTATCGGGACCTCTCCCACCAGTCCCAGACAAACCAGTTGAAGATCAACGCTATTCAGAGCAAACTGAAGGTGTTGAACCTTCACACACAATCAGACATGATCAAACTCAAGTCTGATCCCAGAATTGCATTCTAGTATGGTGTATGTGGGCACGCCACAAATCTGTCCCTCCATCCAATGTAGCACAGCAGAGGAAGATCTAATTAGAGGTGGCTCTCCGTAATTTGGAACATAAACTACTCTCCGAAAGGCGTAAAAAAACACTAGCAGCCATGATTCGCTTCTGCTTTTGATTTCCAGAGCACCAACCAGTTTTCCCTATACTGCTCATGGCCATGGAAGATAGCAGGTCGTGAGATGCATTAAGCCAGAGATGCTAAAACTCACGAGCACTGCATGTTGTGGGGGTGAACTAGCGCGTACTGTGTTTGCAGACAGTAATTCTTAGTTGGGTTTTACAGAACTTTGTTCTTCTGTGTGCTGCTCGTTGCATGTTAGAGGACTGACTAGTTACGCCACAGAGGAAAGGGTTTCGAGATGCGTCGGAATCCTTGAAGCAGGAAGGGGCAGGGTGTACATCGAGCGAAAGGAGCTGCCCAAGCAAAAAACTAGCTGTAGGATCAACCAGTCCGACACAAATATATCCACTTTGATTCGTAACAATACAAGCAGCGTCAAATAAACCTAAATGATCACAGCAATGAGTCCCACAAACTAAAACTACTATCCGCAGTCTTTCTGGGCGCCATCAACATTTCGGCCACAGGGCGTTGTATGTTGTTGGAATCGTGCGGTGGGCAGGTAGACACCAAAGATGGAATAAGACAAAGCATATTTGCTCCTGCCTGAGGATTCGCCATATAGGACCCGCAGCGGTCAAAAGCTACTGGGATCTTCCAACATGTTTATTTTAAGCGGCATTTTATGTAGCTCAAGAAAACCGAAGCGGGTGGCTTCGGCGTTACAACAAAGCAAAAAGGAGGAAACGAGGAACAGGATGATTGGCAAGATTTGAGAGAAACGAGAAGACTCAGAGGTCGTCGAGATCAAAGGAGGCGAATTCGAATTCCACATGAATCAAGTAGCGAATTTTGACTTGACGCTGCGGCAGAAGCCATACACAAAAGCTGGGTTTTTCCAAAAGTGTGTGGGTAATTCCCCTTATGCAAGAAGCACTTAATAATAATATTTAAAATGATCATTTAAATTGCTGAAATGCTTCCACATTGGTGGGGAAATGAGTGGTAGTACTGATAGCAAATAATGACCACCACAGAGATCAACGTCGGAGGCATAGTTCCATCAACAGGGAAACTGCCTCACCTCCCACAAACGACTTCAATAGGCTGTTCAAAAGCAAACAGTGCACGGCCGAATCTATATGGTACTCTTTAGGTATATAGAGCCTCTCACCGGGTCGTATACTACGTATTCGTTGTACATAAGGGCGGCCTCAGGGCTTCCTGGAGTTTTTGCTTTCACCTGTGCCAACCACAACTTCAGGAACACCTCCTATTGCGTAACCATCGAATATTCTAGAGCGTAGAAGCTTCCAGAGCTGACACTCAAGGTTTTGGCCTAGCGTCATACTGTTGAGCCACGTGGCGAGTGGATGAAGAATATAAGGATAACTATTTGGCCCCTGAGCATCTAGATTGTAAATCACACTACACTGCGCATAAGATACGGCCCAAGATGCAGAGCCTACAAGCCAGCGACGACTCATTCCTCGGGCGGAAATATGGTCAAGAAGAAAGCGTACGAGAAATAGGACATTTGCACATGTGGAAACTTACAGATTTGGATGAGTGAGTGAAGTAATTAAGTGTATGCATGCTATCTAGCTTATTCTCATTTTTATTTTCTTTAGCCGCATGTATAAACCAGCACCTTAAAACAGCCTTCTTTCTGCTCTTCATTGTCGTAGCACAGTTTGGCATCTATGATAACTGTTCTATGCGTACAGCACATAGTGGCTTAAGCCCTTCATGGTGCTTACAACATCAACCGCCTTGGAGTTGTTCCAGCTCTTCCCACCACAGACTCTCACGGCCTTGCCGTCTACAACTGAAGGGACCTCATAGTCGGCTTCTGGGTTAGGACACATGCGGCCTACACCGTGAACACTGTCCTCTCCTAAAGTAACAGAACCACAGACAGAAAGGAAATGACAGAGGGAAGCAGGTGACGAACAGACTGAGGTACAGGAGGAGAGCAAGCATATTCACACAGTTGCACGGCAATCACCGCAGGAGGCACAAATGTAGGTAACACATCTGAAGAGGCACCATTTCAATTCAGTTAGATAATTACATCGCACTAATAGGGTAAGAGCAGCTGGTTGGCTCTTCCCCCGTCATATTCAGCAATTATGATCACAGATAACATTAAATGCCTTCGGAAAGCTGCTCCCTATTGTTCCCTTTTCCCTATGTGCTCGGCAAAGGCCCAAGTGGCAGCATAGCCTGTACGCCGTTTCCTGTTACGGGTGAAGCCAGAGGTTGAAAGGTGTTCTGTTATTAATGTATTTATCCGCCAGAGTACCGCCAAGCATCCCAAGCCGTGGATTCTGTATTCTGGTCCCCACCATCTGCTTTGCATTTGGCTGCCGCTTCGTAGTCCGCCCCGAGGAGCTGCCTTTGATTTCCCAACGCTGCCTCACACAGAACCAGGAGACCATGAGGCTGCTGCGATGAAGCGAAGCAATATTGCGAAGCCTTGCTAACCTGAGGACATTCACGCAACCGGAAAAATCAAGCCATTCATTTCCTATCAATAAAAAAAGTAAAAAGGAAGACGCTAGTGCAATCGAGCAAGTACAGCATGTAGAAAATGACAGGTCGAGGACACTATAGACTGCTACCAGTCGCAGAGGAGCCCAATTAACGTAGTGGAGGGCATGCTGCAATGTAGGCGGTTGAGCGACTATCGTAGTTAAACCAACGCCTCTTTCCGCGAAGTGCCGGGTATTCCTAGCCCTAAGAGCTGTCGTTAGTTTTTTTATGTAAACTTAAAAGGCTTCACATAAACGTTTCTGTTCCGCTCCATCAGTCCATTTACGTTAACCATTGTTGCTGACCATATCTGCAAAGTAGATCCCTTTATCAAACATGTAGCCTGAAGAAGGCGCCTCAGGGGGTGCAACCTGCAGTCCTTTTGCGAGGATGCTTGGCCAGTTCGTCTGAGATGTTGCAACAACTCACAAAATACTTTCATGCATTCAACCTACATGGATTTCCCTCCAAAGCACCGTGGGAAGGAGAGAGTAGGGCGGGACCCAGTCACTTCACAGTGCCCCTACAATGATCGGAGACATGCCACTGCACAATCAAATTTCTAAAGTCTGCTCTGTCTGAGCTGGTGCGAAGACAAAGAACCACTGGGCAGGCAGAGCCCAATATAATAACAAGCGAATGCCACCCAAAAGCCTAACCAACAACATATTCTGCACGTTGCGGCATAATGTAGTCTATTGGACGGAGGGGTCCTGCTTGGGAAGATCACGAGTGGAGTCGAGCCCGCCACGATGCAATTGGTGTTTGTTCTCTCTCCCTTACCAGTCTCGAGCCATGCCACAAAAGCATTCTGTTGCCCATTTCTCTATTAAAGCGCTCTGTCTCTCCTTTTCTGTCGCATTTAAACACACTTCGTTCCTTTAGCTTCCACGTATTGTGCGTTGGTGCATGCGTATTGGAGATTAGACGGCAGACCAACTGCCGCTCTTCGTTGCCCTCCGGCAGGGGCTGAGACACCAAGACTGAATGGCATGCAAGACCATTTGATAGTTTTATACAAGCCAAAAAATGTATACAGGCAAATAGGAGTCACATAGAGGAAAGAATTCTAGCAAGGCTAATGGCGACTGCAGAAGAAGAGTTGACAGCAATGGAACGGCATTAGTTCAGGGAGAAACCTCGCTTCTATGAAATTCCAAGAAGTAGAGTTGGAATGGGGAACAGGAGTAATGTGTCATAAGTGGGGTGTTTTCTCCTTTTTAATCATAAGAATACTGCGTGCATCACCTCCAATTTGCAGCAGAGCTGGTCGTATTGCGCGTCAAGGGGATGCCTGTCCTTGGCGTTTAGTAGGGCGTCCGTCAGCAGCGACTGGGCCACTGATACCTGAGAACAGAATAATAAGAATGAGAGGAGAGGGTGCATAAGTGCCTTAAGAGGTAGATACAACTGCCAGTAAAAATGACAATAGTTGGCGAGATTCACATAGAGAAAGACGTGATAGCAATTGGGAAACGCCAAGAGGGTGACACGGCCAGGCAGGGGGGAACACAGTAGGTAGCCAATTCATCTTGTGCTTGTCTGCTTGTTCTGCCAGCGCAAAGGCATAATCCAAAGCAAACATTCTTAACGAAAGAGGCTAGAGATGCCACGTTACAGCTGCTTTCGCACTTCAAGTAGCTGTTCCATCATTTCAATCTTTGTCCTCAGCTTTGCCAAAGAATCCAAGATCGGCGGCTTTTGGGCATACGTAAACTGAATCACAAAGTTGGAAGCAAGCACGGTATGGTCTTTCTGTCTGATTCTTCCGTCAGTCCCTTGGTGTGCACCAGCTCATCGCGCATCGTGCCTAAACGTTCCCTGCCCAATGCACAGATCCGTTAATTCATCGTCCGCCATAGACACTTTAGCTGTCTCCATCTGCTTGCAGAAAAATCCTCAAGTCCTATAGCCGTACAATGTGTGGAATCTTGATATAGAAGCGGTTGGTTGCATCGGCCAATTTGGTTCTGAGGGAAAAACACAAAGGATTTTTATCAGCTTATTTTGTCTACTCGGCAAAAGGTGGGGGGGGCAAGAAAGTGTGCTACTACATATAAACGAAGAAAGGAAACGAGCAGCCAACAAATTAGGAGACGGAAGTGCAGCTTACTGATATTTGAGTGTGCTGGTCTGGACAGCATCTTCGCGAAGTAAATTTTGAATTTCCTGAAGGCAAATGATGGCAGAGAAGGAAGGACAAACGCGAAACACAAACGTCACTGGAAACACTTCACCAGCGCACATGCGAGGGGCAGTCAGTACCACACAGTCACATAGTCAAGCTCAGAAAAGAGAAATGCGCAAGGCTTGACAGCAAACGAACAGAAACCAATGAATTGAGGTGCATGTGGGCCTTTCGTGAAAAGAACCTGTTAGCAGAGAGCGAGCAAGAAGCATCGCGAAGATAATTAGATAGATTCAGTGCATAGGATTGGGCAAATTGTCGCTTCTTGGCCTTTAGAGAAGACAGAGCTTATGAACGAAGGCATGCTGTCCTTTCGTTTGTGGGGTTGCCAACAAACCTGAAGGACTGCGTAGCCTTCTTGCAGTTGTTTTTTCGAGATTGATTCGATTGGCAATTTCTGAAGATTGAGATGCTGCTCTTTCAACAGCTTCTCCGCCAAATTTCCTTAGAGAAAAATAAACAGACGAATGAACTACGGATAGTAAGCCGCAGAATTAGATAAAGTCGCGAACGTAAATGGTGAACAAGACACGAGATTGAGCGGAAGAAGAAACCAGATGCCAAACAAAGGATGCCTGCGGTAGGCACGAAAGGAGGAAAACGATGGACGAGCGAAAAGCGAAAGGGTATACGGGAGAGCGACGACGCCCCCATACGAAAAGCAGCAAGAGGCTGCCTGGAAGACAGCGACGCAGAAAGAGCCATGGACTGGAGAACAGTCACGTATGAAATGCGCACATAGAAAGGTGAAGGCAGAGGAGTTGTGACCAATGCAACACATGCAGCTACCATCGGCATGAAAAGACTCAGAAACATGCGTAGCTTTTGGATGCCCTTACTATCGAAGATGAGTTCAATTACCACCTTCACCTCGGGCTGCAGAGTACATTCCGCCAGGCAACTACTGGCACTGCACAAAGCAGGAAAACAGCAGGGGTCCTAATCCCAATGCGTATGCGCTCGCGTCTGTCTGGCTGCTATGGCGCATCTTGCCCAGTCCGTTAATCGGTGTGCCTCTCTACTTTTCCTGGAAGCAGGACTACGAAACACCAGCTCCCTTTAGTGTCGATGATGGCACACATCAAAAACACGCAGTGCTGATATGTGGAGGCACGCAAACGCTCTTCTTTTGGTACCTCGCTTCTTCTGTCTTAAGGCGCTTCTGCAGAGGCTCCACTTTCGCCTTCTGCGCAGTCTCGTACCCCGCCAGCTCCACAAACCCATACCTTTACAGCGAAGAGGCAAGAGGGAAGACATGCAAGCGGCATCGCCGGAGGGAAAAGGCAGCAGAAACACACCAGGGAGCGCCTATACATGGCGGGAGAAGGGCTGACGCTTGCATGGCTGGACAGAGGCCTCTGCCCAGTGAGCGAGGTGCAAGAACACAGGCGAGACAAAATCAAACATACAAAAAAGGCGAAGGGCACAGCGGCACGCAGACACACACACACACACACGCGCAGTGCACGAAGGGAGGCCGGAAAACACACTGCAACATGACCATAAATGATGAACTCATGCATATATATATATATATGAACATAGCAGTGGGGAGACAGAAAGCAGGAGCTTGTCGTACCTGCCAGGTTGCTGGACAAAACTGAATCGATCGTCCCAGTGCGTACCGGTGAGCCCCTGAAACTTTGTCTCGAAGGCCTCTGCAGCAACAGACTCGTGATAAGTGGCAATTATTCTCAGGCTGCCTTAGAGACACATCGGGGAAAAAGAGCTGCCACTTCACCCTTTTCCGCAAAGACCAAGGAAGAAAGCGCAGTGCAGAGAGGACAGCGAGAGGTGCAAGGATCTTACGGATGGCGCTGTCTACGTCTTGGCCAAAAGACTGCTGCCTGCGATTCAACACGAACGTTTAAGTAAAACAGGGCATGAGCCAAGGGGAGAAAAGAGGAATTTCTCTGGGAAGACGAGAGGAGGAGGCTGAAGGAGACTGACAAAGACGCAATTTACGTGAAACGTTGCGCATGCTCATCTCAGCGCGTGTTTTCGGGAAGACGTAAAAAAACGTGTTCGCCATAATGGCATTCCTTTTTTTTACTTCAATCGCATGGGATGACTGCCACATACAAGGGTGGTAAGCCTCTAGCCACATCAAAAGCTATCCCTGTGCGAGGTAGGAGATTCTTGCATCTGCCAGTGCAGCACCCTTGGCTTCCCTTGTATCCACAATACTCGAGTTCGTGAATGGCGCAGAAGTGCAAGGAAGCCATAGCACTTGCGGGTGCAGCGGTTTCTGGGGATGATGTATGCATGTACGTGTGCATGTATGCATGCTTGTGTGAGTGGGAGCTTACCGATAGTCATTTGTGAGTTTATCATCGGCTCCCAGGCGCCCCCACTTGGTAAAAAAATGATACGTTTTGCCTGTTTGAACGATTTGCATCGCGTAATACTTGTTGATGCCTGCAAAGGAAGTTGCACGACTGAGATGATGTAGGGACACAGAAGCAGCGAAGCACGGAAGCATTGATACGAACAAACATTTGAGGGTGTAAGCGGCGTGTACCGGTAGTGATGTCGGTGAACTGGGTGCAGCAATTGAACGCGTTGCCTAGTTCATCGATGAAGATCTTTCCTCCTTTCTTGCTGAACAGTGGATCCACCTGTCAAGAAGATGCACCACACGCACACTGCAAGGCGGATAAAGAGAAATGCCGAAGCGCGCAAAATGTGAAACATGAAAAGACATGGAAAAGTAGGAAAGAAAGCTGGTGAGTGAAAAAACCCTAAGGACCAGAAAAATCCCATTGTAACCTCCTGTACTGAAGACGGCTTCGTGTTTTCTCAGATTGGCGCGTTTTCAGCAAATTGCACGGAGGTACATTCCACAGTGCCCCAAGCACAAAGCAGCCACAACCAGGCGCAGAGAAGAGCTTTCTCCTCTTTGTGCCTCCCAGCCACACCCCCAACTCCAAAGCCGAACGCACTGAAGCCAGTCCAAGCACTGGCTTTTAGTGCGTTGCTTGAGGGAACTCGCCACGGGAGCCTGCGGACCTGCAAGATCGGTGCATCTTTGGCAATTGCTGGCCTCTTCACCTTCGCGCTGCTCCTTTCCTTGTTTTTCCTGAGTTGGCGGAAGCCCTCTGCAGCGCTCGGCAGCTCGTGGGCCAGTTTGCCTTCGACGACGTAGTATTGTGCATACTTCTTCTTTCGCAACAACAGGCCCTAGAGGAGACAGTGGCACGAGCAAGCACAGCTCTGGAAAGGCAACCAAGAGAGTAAAAGACAAGCTACCGTGAAGGAAAAACAATCAGGGGGGAGGGCTGACTGTGGGTCTGGGGTCTGGTCCGTCATGAGGCCCCTTCCACTTTCGGCAATCCGCCAGCTTGAGTTTTGGTTCGGCATCTTTTCTTCTTATTAGGCCTCGCACGAACGCGCACTGCAGCAGAGCGCCAAAAACGCACACGATATACAAGGCTGAAACGACGAACCGGGGAAAAGGATGCATGTCAGGTGTTCTCGCGACACCCCTTGCCATCAACACACGCATGCAGGCATGCAGTGCTGCACTGATGAGGAAGATCATACCGCAGGCTCGAAGATGCACTGCTTGCACGTGTTGGCTGCGTGAGTCAGCAACCAGGAGTGCAGTCATGAAGTAAAAGAATAGCAAAGGTACATCTCTATGCGGTGTAGGGCGGGGACTATGTGCAACGCATGCTCACACAAACACCCACACCGCTCCTGGCTCCTGCGTTTATAGAGCCCATCTTTTAGCAATACTTGTCGCGGGTTCCTAATTACTCCCCTTTAATTACTTCGTAAAGAGAGACGTTGCGCTACTGTGAGACCTTTCTTGCAGGCCCAGCGCAGCCCGCTTACGCACATGTACGATGGGCACTCCTGCCGCCTGTGCATCTCTATACTTCTTGGTAAATTGATACGCATCTCCATCTCCCACCAGCAGAAAGGTCGTGCGGCTCTCGAGGTGATCCCTGCGAAAGCGGAAACGGAGGGCAGAGGCAACGATTAAGGACGCCCCCCTCTTGACCGCACAAACACAAGCACTCCACGTGAGAGGAAAAGAGGGCAGCTATGCAGCTGTAGGCTGTCAAGAAGGGTGGAAGAGGGTGCAGCAACAGCCGCGAAAAGTCCCTCTGGCATTGCCGATGCCAGATAGATGGGCGAGAAAGCCAGATCCGTAGAAAGGCGACAACCCGCAACGCATGCCAGTCGTTGAAAGACGCACAGGCAGCAGCACAGGAGCGGTAGGCGAAAGAGGGGAAAGTTCAAATAAGATATGAGAAAATGCTCACGTATACTCCCCTCCGTGGCGCTCTATCGAAACTTGAAGATCCTGCCTGCAATCCAGTCGCGAGGAACAATGGGAGGCAGGCCATGCACGATTACATGCACACCCCACTCGTGGCGGACGGAAAAGGGAAACACAGCGCCCTTTTAGAGATAAGAAGTAAAAGGGAGAAAAGCAACAGGGGGAACACAGAGTCACGAAGATAAGTGCAACGGAAGGAAAGAGGCAGCATCCAGGTCTGACTTGGAGGGGTCCGTAGTTCCGACAGACGTAAAGCTTAGTCCCACAAGCTCCATGCCCGGAGGAATTTCGACTGCGTCGGTTGCAGCATTTTCCTCCTTAAGGCTGACAATACAGACAGACACTGCCTATAAATATATGCGGATATGCATACGTATGCACCTACCGACACGATGAGGTGCTGTCACTCTCTTGCGTTGGGAAAATCGGCCTCAGGGTAGAGGAGAAACAAGAGCGTGAAAGCAATTGGAAGCCGTAGACGGCAAAACGGACGAAAGCAAAATATAATGCCTGCTCCTATGGGCCTGACCCCAGAGGAGAGCAGCAGAGTTTATACAAGGGCAGAGCTCCCCCTGCCTGAAATGCATCAGCAGTTGCGGCCACTACGCAAAGGCAGGGTGAATCCAGTCCTGAGATTCCAGCACCTGACCTTCACGAACATATACATGTGTGTATGCATGCAGGTAGAAGACAACGTACACTTTGGGAGAAGGAGAGCCTGAGAGATAGCACCAACACCAGGAGACAGAGCATCCGCGATGAAAGCAAATAAGATGACGAGGGAATGAACGAAGGACCTCAACCATCCGGTTGCCACTCTGTGCCGAGGGTTGAGAAGAATTTTACACCATCCGCACTGTGTAGCAGCTTTTGCTATTTATTTAGGCCCTTAAAGTCCACAAAATTCGAGGGGCGGAGGCGTATATTGGTAGGGAGTACGACGGACTTAGAGGGTTGCCCAATTGCATGCATCCCTCGACGTTTACAGGGCATTTCCATTTCTTGAAGACTGGAAATCTCTTCGCTTCGTCCTGAGCGGCAGCATCAGACAGAGACGGGCAGTTCCAGTTAAGAAAGGGTAAGGAGGCATCAGAATTGAGTGCAGGACAGAGGGAGGGACGAGGGGGAAATTTCTGTTCGACAAGAATTGCCGAACAGAAATGAATAGATTAGTTGAATTTGCTCAGCACTGAGGTGCAGATGTACACATATGTATGCAGGATTTGATACTGCTGCATAGTAGCCTTTGAGAATGAGACAGGATAGAAGCAAGTAAGGGCCTCCTCTGGGAGAAAAGCGACCATGTTCAAGAGGTGTCGAACCGCATGGATGCACTCACTGGCAGCACCAGCAGGTCACGGCGCTTTAACTCCTCCACAGAAACTCCCGTTGCCGAATTGTCGCAAACCTCATCAGGTCGCAAGATGTCCGAGAGTACAAAAGAAAAGACGCATTTTGTGGTCGCCGACACGTACCCCTTGCACCGGACCTCACCCCCATACTGCACAGCGCAGGCACACGCCTGAACCGCGATACCAACAAACGCTCTGAATAAAATTACCCCACCCCTCCCCCTTCCGTTGTATTATCCTTTCGAATGGTTCATCCCATCCAGTGCTTTCCTCCGGCGATTTAGAGAGAAGGGGGTTTCGCTTTTTTGGGCGCCACCCCCGCCGCGCCCCCCCAGCACGCACTTGAACGAGTGTAGAGTTGCTGCATATCGGACACGGAGGAAAGCGTCCGAACATGAATCCGTCAGCCACAATATGAGCCGCCTCTCCGATCTGAGGCGAGACACCCACAGATGAGAGTCTCGTCTACAGCCATGACACCCAAGGGAGCTCCCCTACCGCTACTGTACGAGACATGGAGCGGCCGCGCTTCGCCGCTCGGCGGAAGAAGAATCCACAGCAGCCACGCCACGCCACACACACACACGGCAGACGCTGCTATGGGCAAACACAAAGATCGACTGCCAGAAATTCACAATACGGCCTCAGGGTTCTGGTTGGCAGATCTGACTGATATTTTTTTTTCATTGTATGGAATGCTATTCGCGTCCAGGATCGACAATAACTGCTTCTTCGGAACTTCCTGAAAACACACGAGTTTAAGGGCGGAAAAGACCGACCGCGTGGGCGTGCGGCCACTCTGTAATTCAACTCCATTGCATGCAAATAGAACGGCAACCTTTGCTGCAAACGCTGTTGCCGCGATCTCTACTCTCCCGTACCATAAGCATCGCCTTTAAGCTCCATATCGCGTCGCTGCGTCTCCTCACTGCCTGCACTGCCGGACTGTGCACAACAAGCACCGCAAAAGGCATGGAAGCGGCGAGCAGAGGGATGCATGCTGCACGAAGGGAGGGGGAGGGGGAGGAGGGAACGAGAAGATGGGTATTTGCATGATCGCAAAGGGCGTGCGTGACCCACACGGCATCATGTGCATTTGCATCCTGCACATGTAATGGGCAGGAAAAACGTTTCGCCTTGGCCTGTCAGGGTCGCTGGGTGGCATGAAACGCATGCATGCATGCCATGTAGGATTCAGGGTTTGACGCAAAACGATGTGCACACGAAAGCTTCGCTTACTGCTCCTCGTTGATTTTCACGTTGAAGCTCTTTGATACCCTGAGTATGTCATTCCACCGGAGGGCCTGCCACACTGCAACAGGCAAATCGCAACACACACGCCCGTGGAAGCACATAGGTTCTCTTCTTCCCTGCAGTGCATCTTCTGTGCCCCTTCTGCCTGACCCTTTTCAGCGTCTTACAACGAATATCCTCCAAGTTGTCGGTGAACTTCTTTCCGCAGCGCAAATGGTACTTAAGCTCATCGAACCCATCGTGGAATCGGCTCCACACCTTTCGAATGAAGCGGAGAGAGTCTAAGCCAATTCGCCCATCGCAACCCTGAGAGGGTAATCCAAGGAAGCGAAAATGTGCACACATATATATTGCAGTGGCGAATGCACCCTCTGCTGTGGTGATGCTGCTCCCTCTTTGACCATAAACACGCTAGAACCGCAGGGAAAAGCCAGCCGTCCTCTTAGTCTCGCAAAGACAGGCTCTTTACAGAGCCTGTCTAGAGCTGGAGTGAAGAGACAGAAACATACCTTGCAGATGGCGCGATCTGTGGGTGCATAGTCAATAGAAAAGGGATTGGGGATGGGGGCCGGATTTGTTCTTGGCGCCATCCTGACAGGCGCTAAGGGGTTGGTTGCTCCTTATTGTGTGCAAAGGCTAGAACTCCTGGGGCAGAGCCCAAGCAGTGTTCTGCCCCCGTTTTTCGTATGCACACGAAAGAAACAAGAGGGACGGCAGTAGAAGAGGGAGGAGCTGGATGGGCAGAGAACACTTTAATGGCCAGGAACTAGCCCTTTAAGCCACCATTTCAACGTATTTAGGGCCCTGTATATGCGCTTGTGCCAATCAGCTGGCGGAACCACTCGACACACTCGCCTGTGGGAAAGAGGGCAAGGAGTCAGACCTGTTGACCCTCCGCATAGCCTCACTGAGTGGGCTCTTGGATAAATAAAATGAGAAAATTAGTCTTGTTTCAATGTAGACTAATTGCCTGCATAAGAGAGATGGCAGATCGAGGTCCCGGAGGTAGAAGAATGTGGGGTTGTTGTTGCCCGACGCCACCAACAGAAGCACAAAACTGCGTACACCAGCATGCAAGCATGGGCCTCCCTGCCAACACACTGCATATCATCAGCGCACCCATTTGTTTCGAAGCAACCTATTCCTTCCGCCAGTCACAACAAAGTACGCGCGTTTTGAGTGAGCAGCTATCTTCGCCAAGAGCTGCGGAAATGCCTGCGTTTCGTCCAGCCCTACAGAAGATCCACATTCTTTTAAGTGTATAAAATTAATGGAAGCTTTTGAATCCAAGTTGCAATGGGAAGTTTAAAGCACCTGTTATTCAGGTCTTGCCCCCCAGCGCCGTACTTCATAATATGCCCTCAATAGACACGCACCTCAAATTTTTTTGGTTTCACAATACAATGGAGCAATTCCTGTAATCGTTAGATTTAGTGACGCCCTTAGAAAGTGCAGATCACGTGCTTTGGCTTTTAAATACCCCAGTTGCGGCAAAGAGGCCCACCCCCTCCGTACAACCCGAACACCGTGAGCCTGCGCACGCCGGCATGCGTGCTACCGTGCAAGGGCGCTCTAGATGAAGAGAACGAAAGAATGCCTAAACCTTCTTCCCCGATGGATTGCGGGGAAGGAGTGGGTAGCGCTACTTCCCACATACCCCATAACTTGCTGCAAAGCTCCGAAAGGCTCTGGAGGTCCTAAAGGACACTCTACAAAAAATACTACACCTGGCCGTGCCCAACATCCTCCACAGCACATCCTAAACCCTGAAAGCAGGGATGCCTATTGCTGCTGAGTGTGTAAGGGCTGGGCACTGCATTCTTTGTCCATTCCGTTCGCCGAAGCCCCATGTCTCTATACCTCCTAGAAGGGAAAGCGCTAAGCACAGAGCTTCTATCGAAATTTGATAGGAGCGTAAGATCTTTGCAGTGCCCTGAAGGCCCCGGCTACCGTGAAGCAACGCCTATATACACAGCTCTACTGGCAGTCCACGTGAAACAGCTTTCTTCGCCATCATGTACACACATAAATACACGTTCCGTAGATATTGCATTTTTGTAATGAAATGTTCAACACACTGCCCACTACGTACATGGTTCTGACCTGGCTTTTAAAACCTCCACTTCGCACTGGCTTGCGCTACTGCTACCCCGTCTAACGGCGTCACCGTTCTTTCGGCGACTGATCGCATACAACTACTCGTTGCGACACGACTCCACGAGGCTACACAAAACGGCAGATGTATTCCAAAGTAAGGTTCAACGAGAAACCAGATAAATGCCCCTGGGCATTCCTATACCGCGATCCCGCCACCGCTATGGCCCGTAAAGCGGCAGTGAGAAACCCCAGGGCCCCCTCATACCGTATCCGCTTAGAAGCGGAGCTTCTTCCTGAGAAAGAGGACATCCTTAGACACCTTCCCTGCTTTCTCGTTGACGGGATTCATGAACTTTTCGTAGAAGATTCCGGCGAGGTCCTTTCTTGCCTTTTTGCGAGCCGCGCTGTTGTCCAGTGCCCCTTCCGGCACGAGTGCCTTGATGTCAAAGTCGTTGCTCACAGTATACCTGCAGTACGCACAAACGAGAAACAGGCATTTATATGACTCACAGTGTTCACTCATACAAGCCTTGAAAAGCTGTACTGCCGTTTCACTCCAGCATGGACACCAGATCCTCGGGCAGGGCTGGCTGGGCCTAAAACGGCGGCGTGGGCACGAATAGCTGAAGGCGAGATTTTCTCACCTGGTTGGCATGAGGTGCCTGACATTGACGTATCGGATGAATGTTTTCGGACGCATCCGCTTCTCAACTTTCGTGGCGCACATCCTCTTTGTGACGTGAAGAGGAGCACGCTCGATCCCAGCAATTAAGCAGTAGCAGAAATGACGCTCCTTCGTGCCCTCGGAAGTGCTCACCACCACCCCCTTCTTACCGGCCATGCGGCCGTTTAGAACCATCACCACGCGACCCGGTTTAAGCCTGGGGCGTAAAAATGCAAACAATGAATAACATTTCTAAAAGCTCTAACAACTCACATATGAAGGCGATAGGGAACTTTGCGCTCCAGACACCAGCAACCAAAAGTAACTGGAACCAGTGCACAGCGACGCATGACGATAAGAAGATCACGCATACAAATAGAATGCGTCCAAGAAAATTGATGAAACACCATGTCCTCATGCATTCGAGGCAGAACAGCGAGAAACGCGCATGTACGCCATTCGGTAAAACACAGTCTAACCCTATGCTTAAAACCTAATGCAAACAGGTGCGAATGCTAGCTGAGCCATCAATCAGGGCACCTCATAGCGTTAAAGCTCCCATGCGCCAAATATCACGACGCGCAGAAACAATAGAGACTGTAAATGCCTAGAACGCATTGTACGCACGGCGGGCAAAGGCCCCTGCAGGCTGTACTTCAAAATGATCCCCCGGTACGTCACAAGCATCTATCTGCATCAAAGTTACCACTAAATATACAGCCCTTGGGGTCAATGCAGCACAAGTGCAGTCACGGTTGCTCGTTATGAGAAAGGCATAAAGGCCCCCACAAACTGAGCAGGGGCCCTTGCGGCCGTTGGTACTCTTCGAGCATCAAACACTATTTTCAGCTAAAATGACGAAATGACACATTTGTGGACACAGAAAAGTGCCAAAGGAACAACAATCGAACGACCCCCACACAGTAGCAGGTGCTGCGGCGACGGTAGTGGGGCGGTCCGCGAGACTCACAGCTTCACCATCTTCACGGCGTTTGGTTCCGAAAGTAAAGAAACTGCTGCCTATGAATCACCGGGAAACTGATTCTTTTACCGAGGGTCCACGAAAAGAGCAACCGGGCTCCTTAGCAAGGCGGCTGCCATGAAGTGCGGCTGCATGCACCCTCAATCGACCAGCGTGCGACTTTGCAAACAGCCCCAAAAGACGCTGGCAGAAGGAATGCATTACCGTAGCGTATGAATTGCTGTGCATGTTCAGTACGATTAAATAATAAGATGATTCCTATATGATAGCCTCAGAACGAATGCAAGATTACTTTTCTTTTTGTGGTTCTCCACAATGCTCCCCACGTCAGGCTACGGGAAACACATATTGTAGGGCGCTTAGAGAAAGTCGACACTTTTACTATGCTGGTGCTGCTAGCAGCAATGACTACTTGGCTAGCTTATGCAATCAATTTAAAGCAGACTACTGTTCACTGGATACAAGAAAACACAATGCCGTGTGGGTGTGCGCTAAGTGCTATGGGCAGCTAGTTGTGAATGCTGTAGGTGCTTTAAGGGTGCTGCAAAGCACATTGTAGCTCTCCCTCCCCCTTCATGTCGGAACCCTAAGGGGTGAGAGCAGGTACAGGGGAAAGATCTTCTGGAAGTTGTTGGCCTTCTATTAGGTTTGTATTGCGGCTGAAGTCTGGTACCTTAAACGGAGACCTAAGATGGAGTGAGATACTTGGTAACACCGCATGGTTTGATGTAGCTGTTTCCCCGCTCATCCATGAATGTAAATGCAGCGGATATGGTTCCCTGCTACACATGTCTGGTTTCGCCCGAGCTCTTTGGAACTGAAAAATTTTTAAATGTTTGGCAGCAGTCTGAGAGATAAAAGCTTCCAGAATGGAAGTCTATGTGGTGTGTTGGGGCAGTATAGGCCGGCCTGCAAGCTGTAATGAGCGTTGCAGCTCCACAGTTAGTAGATGGGCATGATCTGTCAGTCGATGAAACGCTTACGGATGAGTTGATCAGATTATGCCGACCAGAACAGTACGACAACATCTAATATGGGCAAGCACACAAAAGTTTCACCAGCTGCTCAAAGAGGTATTTTGCTGTGTCGCTCCAAGAAAAGTGCATGTGCTTGCAGTGGCATGTTTATTAGAAGCGTGGCATTTTCATAGTGACTCCATGCATGCGAAGGATCTCATGTGCCTGCAGGGACTACTACAGCCTAAACATTTATACAGGCCTTGATATATCGGTTACACCCATATAAGCTCTACGGCAAGCTTTGGGAGATTTGAGAATTGGTAAAGCCAGGAAAGCTGGCAATGTATCCGTCTATCCAGGAGTGTGATACTTTGGTTTGCAAAGCCACAACGTAGACAAGCAGCTCTTTTATCATTCTTGATGGTACAGCTCGGCAAGATTTGAAAGTATCAGCAGCCATGGTGCAGTACGCATAAACGTCTCTCGGGCTTTGAAAAGCAAACATATTTTTTGAGCAGAACAGCGTTAGATTGCAGCATAACCCGATAAACCGAAGCACTGTCCGCTACTTTGGCTGAATGCATTCCAGAATTATAAATAATCGGCACTTAACTAGTTTGGCCCTTCTTATGTGCCACTTGTTGCAGAGTGCAGCTAGTTAGCACAGTACAGAAGGATTCAGCACTGTATCCCTCTGCGCTATGTGTAGCAGGTTATGCTGTACTTTTCCATTCTTCGCTACACCAGTTATGTCTAGCTAAGAATCATAAGATGATGAGCTACATGGTTTGGCTGGCTGTATATTTCAGTGGCTGCAGAGTATATGTAGCACAATACAACAACAGCCGATATTTGTGTGTGTGCCTTACTTGCTTTGAGCAAGTAGCTGCCAAATCTTGGATTGCATTAAAGGTTTACCACCGCACACCGTATTGATTCCTGTCTGCCCATGTCGAAATCCTGAGGAATGAGGGCAAGAAGAAGGGTGTTCTTCTTTGGAACGGCATGCAAGTACTTTGTATGAAGCTTTGTGCATTGGGTGTGGGACGAGAACGCCTTCCTAGGTGGGTGCTGAGAGAAACGCCACAGCATAACCTGCTATGTTGAACTACGTATAAGTGCTCGGGGTAATGAGAAGGCAGAAAATTGCATGGACTAGCTGCCTCTAATCCGTCATGCCGGAGGTCTCCTTAGGGAAGGCAGAGAGAGGTGAGAGCTCTATCGGAAAACACTTCGTTACTTCTGGAGAAGTTTTGCATTGCGTTAAGGGCTAATAGTGTCTCTCTGAGCCCCAGTAAAGCGCTACAATTTGTTTATGGTAGGCAAAGGTATTCCTTTAGTAAGAATACAAGTGAAGAGACGTCGGGTAGAGTGTGCGTGGACGCAGTACAAGAGCTCTGCGAGGATGTTGCACATCCGCTAAAAACATGCGTGGCCGGGTTTGCTTTCCTGTGGGTCCTGCGAAAATCGATTGGTTCTGCACTTAAAAGCGAATTTAAAGGCCCTTCACTGAAGACATTCATAACCCAAAACAGCTTTTCATTTTCACTTATCTCTCACCACGTCCAACTTCGTTGTGTCTTTTACTTGGGTCCATCTTCCTCATTTTTGGTGGAGTTCTCGTTTTGTGTCCGGTTGTTCCTGCTGCCCGCTCCCTCTCTGAATTGCCTCCAAAGCCTCTGAGCCCTTTCTACGGCGTTTGCCGCTGCCTGCGATGCGACGCCACCAAAAGCGGCCCAGTCGGCTGATGCGCTGTACGAACACACCCGCATGCATGCATACGAACGCTGCTTCGCGCGGCGCTATCACGCTCTGATCTGCAGTTTTCTCGTTGGCCAGTACAACAACACTGTACGAGAAAGCAACAGTGAGCAGATCAGCTCTTGCTCTTAGGGTGCATAGCGCTTGAGAGTACACCCCACTTCTGAAGGAGCTGCGATGTGGCGCTTGACAGCTGCGCAATCGTCTCAGGTGTCTGCCGCAGGGCATGCAATGCGAAGGACCCCCTAAAATAACCACAGGCCATGCACAAATTTGCATAGTTGCAACGGAATAGCCTTCCAGTCTCTCAATCGCTCCTTTCTCTCTCATCACCTTGGGCAGGACCGTCGCAAGGTTCTTAAGAGAGAGGCACGGCCAGAATAACGCGCGCATAGCCACCCATCTTTCATCAGCGCCACATTTTGGCCTACTCACATGTCGACACCGATACGGCTGAGGGCCTCTCTGTTGCTGAAAGTCTCTCGAAGATTGTGAAGGGCAGAGATCGCGAGGCCAGAGGCCGCTGCAGAGAGAAGCGCACAACTCGAGCACGAATGGCGAGAGCTCTAGAAGCGGCATCCAACGCAGTGAGAATGCGCAACGGCAGCTGGACTGCCGAGCAGCTGTGCTAGGACCTTCCCCCCGATCCTTTGCGGGAGGAGACTCCTGAGGGCAACTCGCTCATAGGAACGAGGCCCATGTAACTCACAAGGGGAATCTCCGACGCCCTCCTTTTCCTCCTCATCATCCACATCCGAAAGAATCAAGACAGGCACGCTCGCTGGCGCTTTAGACGCTGCAGGGAGTACTGCCAGCGCTGTGCTTGACTGCTGGTCCTGCAGTTGCTCCGTCGATTTTGTCAGCCGCATGCGCCGCTCTGCGGACCACAGGCTCCTACAAGCAAAGAGCAGCGGCGTTGTCGGATGCCAGAGCAGCTCTCCTGCAGCGCATGCCGGCAGAAGGGCATGAACGAGCATGTGGCATTCGCCTGTGGCCACTGAACAGCGCAGTGACACATTGGGGGCCCCCTGGTGCCCTTCCCTCCCCACACGCCCCACTCCAGACACTTGTTTCGTGCATGAAGCGTACCGAAGCACAGCTGCATCTCTTCCAGATTTTCTTCCGTGTCGTCCTCCTCGGAGGGCGTGTGCTGCATGACTAGGAAATCGCCTTTGATGTCCTTTAGTGCCTCCGTCTCAGCCGGGAGTGACGGCAGCAATAAAGCGGCATACATAGCCTCACTCCCCTTATCAAGGTCGACTTCGCCTCCACCATCTGGCGCCACCTCCACTTCCACAGGGGCCACGTTGTCGAGAATACTTAACAAAGGGTCTCGGTATGAGGCGCGAGCTCGCGACATCCCTGCTGCAGCCGCTCCTGCGCTGCCACTGCTGCTGCTGCTACCGAGCGCCCCACCACCAGTACCAGCGTCAGCAGTCCCAGCCGAAGAAGCAGCAGGAAGAACAGAATCCGCTGAGTAAGCTTCGCCCTCCTGCTGCACGAGCTGCACGGGAGAGAACACAGCTGCAGCACGGCCGGAGTCCGTCAGCCCCAGGCAGCCGCCCCTCTGACCATAGAGCCACCCAACGCCTCTGCAGCGCTGCACTGGCAGCCATAAGGGCACTCTGGCGACACTAGACTCAGCGGCAGCAGCCCCTCTCCCTGACGTCCTGGCAGCCGCCATCGGCTCTGCAGAGAGGGAAGCGGGCAAAGAGAGCCTTAACAGAGCGTTCACGGCGTCATGGGATTGGCAGTCAATTAAATGCAACCAAGTAGTTGGAATACCGCGAAGACGCGCTATTGTGGGAAAGGAGGCGAGTCTGTTCCTCCTATGCCACCAGGCGATCTAGGGTCGCACGAACCTTGCGCCAGCTTTTTGCCATCTACAAGTGCCTTCCGCTCAATTTTTCGCTTAGTTTGTCCTCGGTAGTCCATCCAGAAAATGTAGACACTCTGGCTTTTACCGCCCACAGCCACGAAGTAGGTGCCTTCGTCGGCAGCCACGCACACTAGCTCGAATTGCTTCGAGGTGCAGAGCCGGGGAGAGAGAAGCCTCGATTTCCTTCGCGCTGTGCTCCGCCTTAACTCGTTCATGGAATACTGCTGAAATGCGACTGGAGGGGGACGCAGGCCTGTTTGAAAAGGAAGGACCCATAGGTACCCCGGTATGATGGAGGGGCCCCGTGGGGGCCCCTCCTTTCGAACGGGCCTGCGCCCTCCAGCAGGTCAGCGGATACTGGAAACCACAGATTAAGTTTGGCCTTAGTAATGACGATCTCTTCTGTTGGATTAGATGAAAGGAGAAGCATTCTGCCAGCTTATCGTCATAGCCGTCTCCCCACGCTTGCTCCTCCATAGTGGGGTACTCTATGGAAACCTATAATTGCACTTTTCCTGGTTCCCCAAATATATTTGCCTGCAAATCGATTCAAAGCTGGCTATATTTGGCTTGGCCCCTTGTATGTGCTGCATCTTTCAGAAGAGAGCTGGGAAGCTCGGAGGGCGACAAGTCAACGTTTATCTGTGCCGAAGCGCTTGAGGTTGCAGCCACGTGCAGCCGGGATTAAATAATTGGTCGAAGCGCCCAAAGTGTATGTCAACGCCCATGCACAGTAGCTGGCCCTGCTTGGCCTCTCATGCTCAACGGTACCCTGTGTGGAGAGTGTAACAACTCCAGACTCAATACCACCTTAATAGAAAGGTGTTCCGGGTTTTTAAAAGGGCTCTCGCCTTAGTCTGCCCTCGCTCCTTGAAGGTCCTGATTAAAGGGAGAGAAGGCGTAGAGGTTGCAGCTGGCTGCAAACTCTACGCATTCCAAACATTTACAGCTAGTTGCACATAACATCTCGTGCACGCGCATACAACACTGACTCCTCGCGTGTCTACGTAAGTACTACACAATAAACAAGATATAGAACGGCTAATCAATTAGTCACTCCGTCAATATTGCTAGTTGATTACAACGAATGTAGTAGAAATTCCCCGAATGTAGCTTCCTGTCAGCTTTTCAAGAATCATGATCTCCGGCTCCGTACGTTACATCGAAAGCGATTGCGTGCAGGGCAGCTGAAGGCTCCCTTCCCCTAAAGACCATCCACATGCGGGCACAAACGCAAAATAGCGCAGATAAAAAAGCGGAAGTGTTTCCAGCCAGCAACGTGGAATCAACGGTAAGGAAAACACGCATACTAACCAATAAACGAGCGAGGGAACAAATCAACACGCCCGCGGAGACGCAATGGCTCGCTGTCGTCGAAGCGCCTATATATCTGAGTCTCCTACTAGGATCAAGCAGAAGTAAGTGACATCAAGGGATCCAAAATGTACACTTGCTCTGCAGTTGCAGTGCATTCCCGCCTAATGGAGTACTCAGCTGCATGCTACTATAGCGGGCACATGCAGCATAGTCTATTTCAGCTCCCCAAACAAGGCTCAGAGAATAGTGTAGGGACATCTAATATACCTGAGAGTGCTTTCACATATAACTTTTAGTGGATAATACCTTTGCAACAAGCAATGGTAACGCTTCAAGCAGCACACATAAATGAAGGTAGGTGTTTCAGGCAGAGCATGCGCTAGGGATAGGCAGTCAACAAGGAACGCGAGCAGTGCTGTCTATGGCGGCCCGCGTTGCTAGCCAAATAGCACCACAGATTATTCTGCAGGCAACGAAGCCCGCATCTGCTCCTGCGCCGGCAACTAGGCTTGCGCTGTCCACCCCAGTTCACTAGAAGCTCTCGCCCAGTGTGTCGTCAAGGCTCAGTAATCCTAGAATTCTGCACTTCTGTGACCCCCCATATATCCCCCGCCTAGATTTGGGTCATTTGCTTGCGTTACAAAGCCCGCGAATACTTCCGAAGCTTTGAAACTTTTTCAAGGAGCCATTATTGGTGGTTTTGCGGCAACTCCAACTTTTAGGGAAGTCGACAGCTAGAAAGGGCAGTGATTGTAAGAGGTTGGCAAAATGGTTGTATCCACCTGGCTACAAACCTAAAGGTCTGGTCACTTTCTGATGCACCTCATGGGGCTTGCCGATACACCAAGACCGAATGTCGAGGCTTGAAAAACTCAGCCGACCGCCGCTTACCACAATATTGTCTTGTCATTTCTGTGCTCTGCGCACACATTCGCGTGGCATTGTCAGCTATTTTTTGAATCTTTCTACTGCTGAGGGTGGTTGCTGGCCCTGGACCGCCAGGTTTAGGTCCGCATCGAAGAGGGGCTCCTCAGTGCAAACCAGGGATGCACGAGAGCAATGAGTGGACGAGGAAATACGTGCAAGCCCACTTAGCACAAGGAAGAAAATTAAGTAATGCAATAAGTCTGTTCTAACCAGAGAATAGCGATTTGTTTATAAGAGTGCTGATGATTGTCTTCGTGAAATCATCTGTTTCACGGTTTTCCCCAAGTGGTCGTATTATGGTCAATGAGTAAGCGGCGTAGAATGGCACGCCAGAGCGAACTAACGAACTTCGGTTCCCTATGGGTAATGTTGCTCCAGGGGATCCTGTCAACATTCTAGATACAAGATTAATAAATTGAGCGCCATTCTGAGTAGAGTTAGAGCCAAAGCAAAGGATGATTTGGGCATATTTGCTGAGCCTGCCGACTACCACGAGGATGTTATCCTGATCCTGGTCCCCCGGCAGCCAAACAACAGACTCATTGGCCAGAGCAGTCCAGATCCCTTGGGGAACCGAAAGGCTTTACAAAAAGGCTACGTCCAGAAGAACTGCGCGGAACCAAGTGGTAGTGATACTGGGCATGGAAAAAAAGCATCGTCCTCTGTTGCAAGGCGCATCCAAAGCCACCAAAAACCAGTTATGAGCTAATTTATTGTGGTGAGGGTCCCATTGTATCCTGAAGTTAAATGAGCACCATGCGCTTTATGCAAACTGGCACTGCGGAGCGAGGTCGGAATACACATGCACTGCAGTCCCCGCTTTGCTTTCAACCGCAGCAGGCAATCCTCAGCATTGTAATGCTCCAGCCTTGTTTCATTGTGGATGAGACATAGTGGCATATCGATGGCTGCCAAACGCATAAAACACACGCAGCTTAGACTGAAACCGTGAATCATCACGGAAAAGAGAGGTTTTGCTGCACGATAGTTAATTGCCGTCGCATCGCCAGAGAGCGTCTGCGACCACGTTTGTGGTGCCCTTAGTATACTCCCGTGCAATGCCGCGCTTTAAAAATGCCCAGGTCAGCGAACAAAATTAGGGCTTCCAAACACCTGAAAGCTCTCTGTGCGGGAGGTACGTAGTGGTGACCGGCCCTTCTGTAGCTTGGCGCTCCACTTGAAATTTTCCACTGCACTGTGCGTGACACTTGCTCAACAATGGATTACTTGGCGTGTCTGTTCATATACCTCTTTTACTGCAAAGTAGCCGAAGCTCGAAAGAATGCGTCGCAATATTGTGTGGATGTGCGCTAGGTGTTGTGTGCAACTAATCGTGAATCCTCCGAATGCTTGTACAGTGTAGCAAGGCGCGCCGTTGCTGCCCTTCTTATGTCAAAGCCCTGGGGGGCACGGACAGGGGGAGGCGAATGTTCTTCCGGAAAATGCGGAATAACCTTCTATCAAGTTTGTTTTGAGTCGCGCTAAGCATCTTGATACGGAGAGAGATCGGGTGTTACAGTGAGAAGCAGAAAGGAGGGAGAGAACTCTTCTGAAGAGACACTGATAATTTTTCCCATTCGTCTTGTATCAAGCTTAAGGTGGGAAGGGTTGCTTTAGGGAGAACCTAGTAGAGGATGAGCTATAAGCGTGGTAGTCCCTGTAAACCTAAACTCGAAATCCTGCGCGTATATATGTGTATGTATATGATAAATACGAAGCGCTCTCTGTACAGTGGAGCACCCCGAGGCGCTTACAATTGTATGCACGTGTTTGCCGCACCCCTCATTTGCTTGGCTGCGGGATACATGGACGCGCCCCTTGAGGAGTCTTCCGTTCCTAGGGGATACTCGGCCTCGCCCAATATGACCAACTGTTTCTGTAGTACCCTGATACTCGCTGGCAATGTTGAAGGTGGTCTCATCCAGACGAGCAGCAAACTACGATTCTGCAAGGTGTGGAGATCCATTCGCTAAAAAAAAGCGCCTCTGGTGGAGCACTTCCTTGACAGTAGTAGCCACTGCAGGATAAACGTCGGCAAGGGTTTTTTGGCGGCGCATATGCTCATTTTTGTAATCTAACAAGCTGCTGAGACTAAAAGAAGCCGCCGTGGAGGCCTCAAGACGGAGCCCCGAAAGGGAGCCTACCAAGCTGCTCCCTAAAAGGGGTGCAGGCTTTACTCTAGAAACCATAGAACCCTACTGTTTCGCTCCCTTTGTTTGTGCTGCCGCAGGAGCTGCTGCCTTTCAACGAAGACGTCACTTGGTTGACCCCACCAGAGCCGCTCGAGCTCGGCCGCCGCAGCTGCGCTTGCACCTCCGGCAGCTGCAGCAGGATCCTCTTCATCTGCAAGAGCATCGTCCTGCATGCCAAAGACTGAGGCTGCAGCTGCCAGTGCAACAGAAACCCCAGATGGTGGATCGAATGCATTTGCGAGTGCAGCTGCAGCCGCAGCGCCTGCTGCAGCTGCGGCTTCCGCTTCTGCCTGCGCACTTCTGCATGGACGGGCTACGGCAGGCGTCTCCAGTCTTCCAGCGGTCGTTGCTGCTGCTGCTGCCGCCTCCTGCACGTGCAGGAGCGCACCCAAGCCCCAGTACTTGGAGCTGGTGCCCAAACGAAGAGCGTACTGTAGCCACAGGTCTGCAGCCCTAAAGGCCTCATCCGACTCCGCAGTTAAATCCGCTGCATGCGTGGCGTGTGCAGACAGATACAATGAAACGTCTTCACGGGCTTCGCGCAATCTGAGAACAAAAGCAGCATAGAGAAGCGGGATACGACAGGAGAACGGGGGTCCCCCCACTCGATCGCATACCGTTCTTTAACATGAGACTGCGGAACCCCATGCATACAGGAAGACGCGACGTGACTTGCATACACGCATCCGCAAATAAAAGCGCATGTAGTGCGTCAGCAACAAATGCAGAACGAAATTCGCCCTACTGAGAGTGCAAGCACGCAACAGCCTCCACATAGCTCTCCCTCTCCTGCTGCAGTCCCTCCGCAAGCCTAATCAACTGCTGCTGTTGCTCGACGCTTTTTTGGAGCAAATCAGGAAGCGGATAGGTGCCCGACGCCACGCAGGCTTGAAGCTGGTGCAGCCACGCGTACTGACCGTCGGCCCTGCTGCCGCTGCTGTTAGGAGGGGCTCCGCTAGCATCCCGAAACGCCTCTTGTTGTTGCTGCTGCCGAGGCATGCTGCTACCGTTGCTGTTGCTGCTGTCGCTATCCGGATTCCACCGTCGCTCCGCGCCTTCCGCCTCCGATGAAGGACACGGCGGCGATGCCGCCGAGGCTCCTGCAACAGCTGCAGCCTCTAGCTGTTGTTGCATGCTATCGTGTCGCCGCTGGTGCTCCGAGTGCTTCAGGGCTTGCGTCAGGTGCTGCTGACGGCACTCAAGCTCCTGCAATATGCGCCGACACATCACAGTAAGCAGCAAGCGGCACTTGGCTCCCGCCGCTTGGGTGCGATCTTCGCCAGCATCTACGCGTAATCAAAGAGTGCTGGCTCTGGTTGGCGGTCCGTCGATCTATACCGCCAACGGAAAGCTGCAACGAACTAGCAGCCTCTTTCTGCTACAGCGCCTCGTCGGGGGGATTTGGCGACTCCCTGGCGCCTCGCAGCTGTGGCTCGGGGCCCAATAACAGCACATACAACCACGAGCTAAAGCGTCTACAAGCATATGGGCGAGCAGTACCGTCTGCAGCGGGAATTCTCCGCACTCCGTACGAACTCAAAGCGTCTTGCCTACCTTCAGCTCCTCCTTTGCTGCACCGAATGCGGCCTTGTACAGGTCCCGCTCCGCCAACAATTGTTGAAGCAGCTGCTGCAGTTCACCGCCGCCTGCAGAGGTGTCTTCTGCTGCAGCAAGGGCGTTGATGAGCCCTCTTAGCTCGCCCCCAATAGAGCTGCTGCTGCAACAGCTGCTACTGCTGCTGATGCCGCGACGCCCCTGTGCGGCTGCAACACAAGAGGTCCCTTCCGACGCTGTCGGTGCCGGAGGGAGGCTGCAGCTACTACTGTCGCTGCTAGCGCCTCTGAGGGCTGCTGTAGGACAAGGAGGAAGAGCGGCCACATGCAGAGAAAGCCCACTCTGCTGTTGCACGTGCTCAGGCTGTTGCTTCTGGCGGTTCTGTATAGGGGCCTCTGAATCCGGCGATCTGGAGCTCTCAGGCTGTATTTCGGTGTTATGCGCAGAGTGCTGCATACTTTGCTCTTCCTGCTGTTTTTGCGGTTGCTGCTGTTGGCTGCCAGTGGGTACTGATCCTTCCGAGCCTGACACGCATGTCGACGCGCCGGCATCTGGAGGGGCCTCCCAGGTAGCATGCAAGCCCTGCTGCTTCCCTCCTGCTGGCGACTGCGTCACGGCTGCTGCAGCTGCGACCTCTGAAGGAGGAGCCGCTGCCTCAGACGACGCATGCTTCACCATCATCCGCAGAAGGAGCGTATATCCAGCCTGAAAATGTGGCAGATACAGCGGCGGCTTGGGCTGCTACCCCCAACGCGGCAAAACGAACGCCGACCAACTGCAGCAGCGGGAGAACGAGGGTGCGAGCGGGAAGCTGCACTAGCGGGAGACAACGGCAGCCCTTAGATCGTTCCTGCTGTTGCTACGCCTCGATGAATGCCGGCGAACAACAAGGCCACCGTCCTTCTTACTGCCGCTTTGAGTATTCGGACAGAGGTAGCGGGAGGGCAAGACAGGGGCTCCCTTCGCCCAAATATGTCCAAGAGTGGGCGAAAAATACATGGGAATGAGCAAAGCGAGAAGATTTAGGCCCAAGTTGGGAACTATACGGTCTTGGCGCAGAAGCAGCAGTCCTTGTTCTTCCTTGCATGTGCCGCCAATCAGACGGTCCTGATAGTGGAGGAGGACGGAATCTGGCTCAACTGGGTTGCAGAAAACAGAGGATGGAAAGCAAGACGTGCAAGTTTATTTATTTAGAAGAGAAACGAAGGAGATGCTTCGGCGAGGAGAATTGGAAGAAGACCATCAGATGATCAGACACGCGCGGGCGACCTGTGAGGTCATGGCTGCACCAGCAAACACAGTAGCAGCCAGTAGGCTGGCCGGGCGAATACAAGGGTGAAAAAAAGGTCCTATTCATTTTATTGCTTTGGCTTTGGAGAAAGGAAGATGCGCCAGAGGTGGTATTACAAGGTGGTGTTCGGTGCTTGTGCCTATTGCTTAGAAGGGCACAAGGATTCCGTAGCCAGTCATTAGGTAGATATGGAGGGAAGGCCAATGCTCGCGCATGTGAAATTCCATGCAGGCAAAAACCAGCGCTACAGCGAAAGAACGAGGCTCTCCTATACTTGAGCTGAGACGTACTGATCCCTCGTCGAAGTTCAGCTCGCATGTCAATGGACAGCTCGTTCATGTTTTCGCTCCTGCGTGCCCCACCTTTGGCGGCTACACACATAAAAATAACCCGCAAGCCAGCAGTATAGCTCACCAGGTGCTACTTAGGCTATTCACGGAACTTTTTTGCCGATCACCGCCGAAGAATGGACCCATCAACTTGAGGATTTGCGGCACTTTTTGCAGCTGTGGATCGTTCATGTTGATAGTTTACGTTGCTAAGTGAGTTGTATAACGGTGTATGTAAATATGCCCATGTGTTTGCATATGCCTTGAGCCTTATCCGTGGAGTTTGTCGTCACCCAAATGCCGTCCACGCATCTGCTTTTTGCAATACCCCTTCCTAGGATAACAAAGATAGTGCTGTCATATGCCTCTGTCGGAAAGTGCCTACTCCTCCTTAAGCCCTCAACCAACAAGGTTCCGGCATAAAGGAACGGAAAACAGCTAAGGTTCACGTTGCTACACCAAGAAGCACGCTGAATGCTTCTACCGTGCTGCATGAAAAGGCTTGGTGCTAAGGTACACGGTGTTCATTCTCAATAACATGAAGCTAGATAGACCGTTCCTTGGGGAAAAGAAATATGCCGGCGACCAAGTCGACGGCGAATAGTTAACGAGGCCTGATTAAAGTGTGACAAGTATAAAGGAAATGCTTTGGTGTAGTGCGACTAGGTGCAGGCTGCCTGAAGCCTGCAAGGTCGACTTCGCGTGCTACGAAAGGTCTTTTGAATGAGAACAGGGCAAGAGGAACAGGGGAAACGTGTTTTCTTCTCCAGTTGCTCGCTAAAATTATCTGCGTTTGCTTTGCTCGTCCGTTGCCCTGTTTACGTATTTCCATATGTAGCTCCTCATGCTGCTATCTACCCTCCGAAAATTCATCCGGTGTAGCTGTTTCACCTCATGCCCCACATATCCTTCAACTGCTTCATGGTGATCCTCTTACCCCACCTGTCTCTCGTTCCCTCGTATCATCTGCAAGGACACCTGACGTAAAGGCGTTGGTTCCCCGAGCCCTCACTCGGTTGTCAAAATCCTTGTAAACGCCTTAGGCTGAATTTTGGAGCTACAACTGCGGTGTTATTGCCTGGTGTTTGAGCAATTCCTTTTGTCGCTGCAGTTCTCTCACGCCCGCACACAAACCAGCAAAGCTTCATATAGTGCGTCCTGCATCTGCAATGCCTATACAGCTCTAGTCGGCAAAGCGAGAAATAAGGCGTGAATCTATATGGGTGCTCGTGCTGCTTACAAAAGTACGCTTTCCGATAGGGGATTTCCAGCAAAAGTAAGCGAATTTCTGGGTGATGCGAAACGGTGTCATGAAGCATGGGAGGCAAAAAAGCAGCTAGCGTTGTTGGAATCGGATTTTACTGTTGCGCACATATTCTAGACTTCGAGCTGCAGAGTGCTCAGAGCGTCAAGGCACAAGCCAGTGTGGTGTACGGAGGGCACATCTAGGGTCCTTTGCTTTGTGGAGCCAATTTGTAGTTCCCGCTGAGTCGGCAGACCGAATGTGCAATTTGATACATATCCACGGAGAAATTTGAGATCTAAAAGTATCTTATAGGCTCCTTCTTTGTTTAGGAAAGTATGGCGGCCTAAGGGGTCCTTAGGCATTAGCTATTATACCCCAGCTCATGGGATTTAATGGGGGTTGACCACTTGGCACAGCCGTTCGTGCATTTCCCCTTTCATAAGAACAGGGGTAGCTGCATGGCACGAAATCGCACTTTATGCCCCTGAATGCCAATTTGCTGCTTGCGGCAATGTGAAAATACCTAAACTGCTCAGTGGGCGCAGCTGTTGGCACGCGTACATGGGACCCCTCCGGCCAAAACTCCTTCGAGTAAGCGCTGATGGATGATCCTATTAATGGAAAATTAGAGTAAAATCCTTTATATGTAAGTGCGTTTTTTACAGTGCGTTGTAAGAGTAGCCGTAGGAGGAATGTAGCTTACACTCCAGGATCTCCAGTAGATGGCCATTCACCTCTGCACACTACCGCTTCGTAAGTGAAAAAATGTTAAGCTCTTCCTGAATCGCGGTTTTTAGGGGTCTGTAGTCTTTTGAGAAGATTTGACAAAGGGGAACAAGGAGACGTAAGATGCAAGTTGCTGCACCTCGAGTACCCTAAGGCAGTCTAACCCACTTGTACGTATCAACTTCGGGAGCCGGCACACTGCTTTCATCCTTACGTAATAGGATTGTTCTTACCCTGCACCAACACTTCGGACAAATCGTAAATAATTCGAAATAGCTTGGTTAAACTTGAAGCCACATAGCTCGGCCTCCTATAGGTAGAGATTCAACGGAATGCTGGCACCCGGGCACATTAATATTTACGTGGTAGGTTATTCTCCACAGTAAATATGGGTACAGTGGTGTCCCTATGGGATTGAGGCTTTCAGGTGCATCTGAGCCCTCGCCTTCGCCTTTTCTGGCTTTGTAGTGTGCACAGGCCTCGACTAATTCGTGGCTGGCGCATTATACCGCCCAGCAGAAACCTGCACACACTTTAAAATGGCATGGGATTCCAAAAAAGTCAATTGAAGTAGGTGTTTTTAGTTTACGAAAGCACAGGCCTGCTGTTTTCGAGCATTGGCACTCAGCTGATCCTTGCAGTCGATGAGGACGCTGCTCTCTCTGTTCTTACGGCACACTTATTACAAGCGAGGAAGTACAGCGTGTCCCTGATGAACTGCTTTACGTCGCACTTCAAATATTAAGCTAGAGAATTGTGGGGCATGTCACTATAAATTGCCCATACCGCGCAATGCCGGTCTGCATTTTGCGCAGCGAAACCACGGCCTTCCTGCTGCCCCACTGTCTTCCTGCAGCACTTATGCAAAGGCCCGTTCGTATGCTCAGCTCTTTCTATCTGTGTTTCCACTTATCGAACGTTCTCCACTTCACATCTGACTATCCATAAGCATCATCCGCCGGTCTTCAAAGAGACGGTGTTCACCTTGGCGCACAGAACCGTTGGTCAATTGATTGTGGGCCCACCCACCCCCTATGCCACAAGTCCCCCAACAGTCTCCTTTGTTAAGCATCTATCTGAGCAGCGTTGGACTTTGACAATGCCGAGAAAAACTGGTTCATACGATGGAGACCATAAGGGGCCCTCTTCCACTGAGGGTCTCCCAAGACCATCAGAGCTCTCCATGGAGGGAGATGGACTTCCGGACGTCCGGAAGGGATCAGAGGAGAAGTCTCAGCAGGTTGTGACGCGGGGGCAGCGGTGGATAATGACATTTGCATTTTTCTTTCTGGGGATGTGCTCTCTCTTTGCATGGACAAACGTCCTTTATGTGCTGCCCTACATGACGGAGCATTTCCTCGATAACTGGGACGCGGGAAACTCGCTCTTAGGGGTTTTTCAAGTTGGAAATCTGATTGTTCAGGCTTACATGATGGCTGTTGGGGCCATGTGGGAGCGGTGGCTGTACCAGGGACTATCCTTAACAGCTATCCTCTGTGCGATATTTACCCCTTGCATTATGTATGGGAGTGTGACACTTCGTATTGCGCTGCTGCATATTCTCTGCTTTTTTCTGGGGGCCGCCAGTGGGTTTCTCCAAGGTTCCGGCTACTCATTTTCTTCGGTAATGCCCGTCAATCAAATAGCGGTATACACAACGGGCCAAGCTATCGGTGCCGTTTTCTCCGTTGTCCTTATGGCTGTTCTCTGCTTCACCGTCATAGACCTGAGGATGCAACATGATGTGGTGATATTGTTGTATGTAATTTCAGCACTGAGTGCTGCCTTCTGCATCATCACACTCGTTCTTATATACCGCACCATGAAGCAGCCTGCAGCAGCACGTGCAATTAAAAATGCACAGGCATCCACCCCAAAGCCAAAAAAAACATCGAAGACGGGACCCACGGAAATCACCGAGGTTACCACCGACGTAGCACCATCTCAGTCCCCACGGAGCTTAGAGGAGCTGGGTCCTTGCGATACTCCGTGCACGGAGGAAGCAACAGACTTGGAAGTACCAGGAAACAAGGCCTCCCAGGCCGTCGATGGGTCGGAGGTTCGGAAGGGCGTCTGTTATAGAGTTCTTAAGATATCTGGTACAGAGATCTTTTGCATTTTTGTTGTATTTTTCATTACTTGCAACTTATTCCCTCGGGTCGGACCCCTGCAGTGGAGGATTACTGACCCCCCGAGGAACTACTATGTATGGATCCTAGGAATTTTCCCATTTGGCGACTCCTTTGGCAGGTGTCTCTGCACCTTGACAATTTTCAGGTGGCTTACGAACATTATCTTGTTTCCCCCAAAGCTACTGCCATGGATGTGCCTCGGACGATTCCTGCTCTATATTCCTTTCTTCCTCAGCAAGCATCTGCAGAATAACTCCGTATTCAACTCTTTTTGGTTCCAGATGGTCGAAATGGCCGTCTTGTCCACGACTCATGGATGGTTTACAACGCTCGGATTCATGTATGGTCTTGGCAAGGCCCCAGATGATGAAAAGAAATATGTGGGGCCTGCGGCAGTCATCAGCCTTATCTTAGGGATCATTGCTGGGCTCTACCTCGCCCTGCTCTTCAGGTGATCGCAGGCACTGAATCGCAAAGGGGGAAACGGTTTTGGACGAAGCGAGCAGCGGGGGGTTGAGCAGGTCGTGCTCATTGCAGTGAGGGCTATTGAATTGGATAAATGGCGTGGCCGTAATCGTAAGAAGAAGGTGTACACTCATGGCCCTCTTGCGCCCCCTTTCCATACTGTACGTGGTCCCGCGCCTAGAGGAGCACTGGAAAGGACCCATCGAATTTATGGAAAGAGCGCACCCCTACACGGCTGTTGGAAAGGGAATGGAAGAAAACATGTGTGAAATCAGTACAGACAGGCACGACTGTTGGAAAGGGGGGCAAGATAACATGCCTAGCCCATTGGCAGTTAGACGACAGAATGGTTTTACGTGAAAGGGGGCTGCACGGGCACTTGCGGTGCCGCGTGGTCGCCGTCTGTAGGTTGCCAGCGCCCCATCTTCGGAATGCAGGACGCGTCTGATCCCGTGCCACACGTGATGAGAGTCTAGTCTGCTGCTTGGATGCCGTAAGAAGAGCTGAAAAGCAACTAGGGTCTTGCCTTCCGCCCGTTATTGGCAATTGCAGTTGCTACTGGAGATTCGGTAGCAAACGCAGTACACAATCGTTCCCCATATCAAACGCGTCGTGGACGCCCAATCTTGGCAAAATTATAGTACGTTGTAGAGTCAGTCTCATAAATGAGCAGCGCGGGCGTCACCAGCTGCGCCAGTTGACTTGTATTCTGCTGTCGGAGACCCCTCGACTCTGGAGCGGTGGACGCCACGCCTAGAGGCCCAGACTGTATGATTAAACTGCATTAACGGCCCATTTGGCCTTGTATCACCTGACCGGACCTGCGTTACTGGCTAAAACGCGCTGGTTACGAGTGTGTGCATTATTGACATGCGAATCTTTCGCGACCAACTCAAGAACGACTGTGCCCGTTGAGCACTGGCATTTTTCGCCGTGAGCTTGTCAAGATATCCCTTTTTAGACAGAAGACAACTGTGGCAGTCGTTGCCTCGCTCTCTTCCCCGCTACAAGCGAATGTAGATAGAAAGGAGGCAGTTCTGCAGGGAGACAAGGTTGCATCGGTTCAGAACTTTCTGGGGCCTTGATTTTGACGGCCGCTAGCGTGCGCCGCAGTTCCGCCGCAGTTCCTTTTCGATTTGCACCGCCTCGCGTTTGGGATGCACTGTAGTGCTGTGGAATAAAGGGCTGCGTGTTGCACGTGTCCACGTTATACTGCCAGCGCCTTCTTTGCATCCTCGCTCAGAACACAGACGTGGGGCCCCTCCCTGAACAGTCCGTTGTAATCAATCCCATATCCTACAAGCCACTCCCTCGGGCCAGAGAACCCCACAAAGTCCACCGAGGGCAATTGGCCTTCGCTTCTGTGGATGAGCACAGCACAGGACACCTTCCCTTCACCATTTCGTAGTGCTGACGGGGGGGGAAGGAAGGCACCACGCACCCTACCGAGCATGAAAGACATGGGGCAGCCAACTGCTCCTGCATACGAGAGCGTACAATGGAGCCAAGTGGCATGGAGCGCGAAGACGCTCCTACAACATCTGCAAGAGCCGTCCTGTCGACAATAGGCACGAGTCCCATATTTCTCTTTTCGTATTAGCCCATGAACAGCAAGAGCTGAAACGCTGCATACCTTATTTGCACGAGGCATGCAGTGTGCACACTCTTTGGCTGCATGCCCGCTAACCAATCGGAGACGTATCTTAGGGTGTTGCCTGTCTCCACGACGTCGTCAACTACTAACACGTTCTTCCCTTTGAGGCATGACAGGTCCTCCGCAAGGAACTTGACCTGTGGGAGCAGCGAGAGGGACGGAGCAGATTGGTGCTGTGTGCCACTGTCATATCCACGTACGCATATACCTATAGAATACATACATAAGCTGCTCTTCACCTCGAAAGGAAATGCACTTGACGTAGCCCAATAAGATGATTGACGCCGTACTCTCCCCACCGCAGCAATTCACCAAAAGTCGGATACAAATCAGTCAACGGATTAAGAAAACAATGTGGCGCCGAATCCATCAGAGAATGCGTCGATAGTGAGCCGTTAAGGCGGAAGAGAAGACAGACACAGGCTCAGGGACAGCAAAGATAGGCAGAAGGGAAGAGGTAAAAGAATAACTGACCTCCCCAGTTGCGCTGGCATTCCTGTAGGTGCTCATATGTATGAAGTGCTGGTAGAGCTGAACGCCCTTCGCCTCTCCCAAGGCGCTAAGCGCAGCAGAGTGACCGCACAGAGGCGATTCCACAATGTTAGCGCCTTTTGCTTTGCTGATTTCGCTTTCTGTGTGACCGCGCATTGCTGCCCAAGGGGCACTAGATGCAATTGCTGCACTACACGAAGTGCAATGAAGAGCATGGCTCTGTTGAAGGAAAATAGCCGAGGCCGGGCGCAGGAGGGGAAATAAAGCGAATGAAGGCCAGAAGAAGCGGCACAGAGAGGTAGCTTACGTTTGTTGCCTGATTATGGAAACGCTCAGGTCACCAAAGAAGGTATGGGCCCCTTTGAGGATGCATACCATATGCAGCTCGCCCTCTTTGAAATGTTTTCGAATATCATGCGCCTAGATACGGGCAAGCAACAAAATAAATACAAGTTACAGCAGCTGTGCTGAATAAATCCTTGCAGACTGGCAAAAATGGCGCAGGGTGCAGGGGCAGTATACGGCAGGGTGTTCTACCAGTTTATCGACTCGGTCCGCAACGACGCCTCCTGGGACTAGAACACCCTTCACGTAGGGTGCGCAGTTATCCGGTATTACAATATCTTCTGCAGTGTACAAATGGCCATCTGGAATATGAATGGGGGCACTGCTGGCCTTCTTTGTCTCTCTGCGGAGAAAGGCACAAGAAAAAGGCAAATCCGCTGTGGGACCAGGAATTTATCAAACCAGACAGCCAGAAACTGTATTGCACTACGTGTTAAGGGGTATTGCTTTTGATTCGGCCACAGGTACTCTGCTGGGCGGATTTCGGGAAGCGTGGCGTGGAAGTTTACGTGGCCATCTTTTGAGGGCGGGGCAGGTGGCTCTATGGAAAGCACGGTATCGGTTCCTCTCGATAAAAATGAGACAACGAACAAATGGAAATTGATATTAGAGATACGTATATGGCAAAACCATCATACCACGAGCACGAAGATGCACCGAGATTGGGACTAGGCCTCCACCCACTGCATAATCATTTGCACCATCCGTCGGCGGCTGGTGCCTAAAAGGGAAGCTAACCGTTGAAATAGAGTAAGAGGGGATGATGAAGCACACCATATTTTGCAGCAGAATCGGTTGGGTTATGGCCGAACCAAGGTATTGTGATGATTAGCGCCCCTTGCTTTGCACCTCTGCCTGGAGCAGGAAGCCGAAAAGGAGAGGAGAATTTTTAGTTATCCACTATTCAGAGGCTGCATTGCCTTAAATGCACTACGAATCCAAGGGGAAGGTCTCAAGGAGTGCACGAATCCCTCGACAAAACATGACACTAGGCTACGCAGGATAAGCCGTCTTCCGGGGATAGAAGCCGCAGACATATTTGTGATGATCATGCAGGAAAAGACCGACAACAAGTGCTCCTTTGAGCAGAATCCGGTTTTCTGTTCCCCGGAACAAGTGGAGGCAAGTGAAGAAGAGTAGGTAAAGGGTCTCATAGTGCACACCGATATGACCCCACAAAAAGGATTGCTTGGATCTGGTGATGCCCTGTCAAATTATGTCTTCATGGAAGCTCTACGCCGAAGCTTCGGTCAGCTTTAAGCCACACAACAGATCATTGATGTATTTTGGCTCCCAACACTGTGCGCTATAACATTTTTGCGAGACTCCACGAGGCGTTATGTGTGCGCACAGCTCGTAGCCACTTTCTGCTACCTCAGTTATATAGAATGAAGAATTAATAAAGAATGGGCAAGTCGGTTTGGGCTGTTCGTATGTAATATTTATCACGGAGTAGCGTCATTTGAGTGCGCAATTACTTGTTTGCCTCTTCGAGCTCGGTGCACACATTCGCGTGCACTAGCCAGCCACTCTCTAAATCCATCCTGTTGAGGGCGGCAATTGACCTCAGATAGCAAAGTTCAGACCCGCATCGAAGAGGGGCTTCTCATTGCAGACAAGGGATGCGAAAGAGCAATGAATACACGAGTGTACTCCTTAATTTTATAGCAAACTCAATACGATAAACAAATCCAACCCTTGCATTAGTACAGTTGTTTAAAGCATAGAGTCACAACTAATGTAGGGAGTTCATTAGACGCTCTCCGTCTGTCCGTGTTACTCAGGGAAGTTTGCAAGTGGGTTGGTCAAAATATAGGCGGTCTCTGATGGAATGCCATAATGGACTAACGAACTTCAGAACCCTATCCATCATGATGCTCCTGGGGATCCGTGAAGTTTCCAAACATAAATAATGAATAAATTAAGCGCATTGCTGATCATTAAGAGTCCTGTAGCAAGGGATGAAATGGGCATATTTGCTGAGTTTGTCGACAACGATGTAGATGATACCCTGACCCGTGACCTCGTGTGGTCCAACAACAGAGTCCATAGTTAGATCAATCCAGATCCCTTCAAGGACCGAATGGCTTAACAAAAGGCTGGAATTAAAAGAATTGCATTGGATCTACTGGCCTTAATCTGGGCATGAACAAAGCACAGTCCTCTGCTTCGGGACGCATCTAAGGCCACCAAAAAACCGTGAGAGCTTTTTCACTGCAGTGCGTATCCTAGCATGGCCCGAAAATGAGAGAGCGTAAGTTTTTTGGAGATTAGCACTGGGGAGTCAAGTCGGAATGTACGTTTAACGAGTCCTTGCTTTGCTTTAAACCACATGAGGACACCGTCAATATGGTAATGCTTCACCCTTGTGCCATTCTGCATGTTGGTAGCAGAAGCGGACGTACGAGTATTAAAAGCATGATGCACACACAGTTTTGACAGACATCATGAATCGTCACAGACAAGAAATTCGAGCTGCACTATAATGAATGACTATGGGGTAGCGAGACTGCTTAGGCAACCAGAGTGGAAGAGCCCTATATACACTTCACTTGACTGTGCTTCAAGAGATGCTGAAGCCAGTGAGCAACCTTAGGGCTCTTAAAGTTCTGGAAAAGCTATGTTAGGTACAGCAACACTGGTGATCCGTTTAAATAGTAATTTGAAGCTCATTTAAATAGTGCGGGCATTTTAAATGGCCCATTACGCAGCACCGCAGCACCGAGTTCCTTTTCCTACAGTGGAAATCTGATGGTCATTTTAGTGAAGGGATCGGAAGACTAAGAAATAATTTGATATTTTAGAGAGGTAGTACTCATTTGGAAGACAAGAGCACTCACCGTTCCTGCACTAGCATCAATTGTTAGGAAGAGACGGCATTATTCTTCGGGCAGCGCAAGTACCGGAGCAGTTGCTGTGCCGTCAATAGGCACCCTTGCCACCTTCCTGGCCTCTTCTTTCCAGGGTTCCGACCACGCTTTCTTAAGTGAACCAGTCAAAGGAGTAGCGATCCAATCAAACCTAGGATTCAAATATCAGTAGTAAGATGCAGGTACATAGAACTCCTTACTCTCCTTTAGGGCACGTACGGGCAAAGGCCATGCCCTGTTTGCTGCAATTTGTGCTGGTGCTGGGTCAATTCTTGCAGCCAAATCCAAGCTTCCCATATGAGTAATCGTTCGTATGATAAGAAAACACTTGCATGCCTATGCATATAGCCGCTTGTCGCGCAACAGCTGAAGCGCACGCCGTATGTGGTTTACATGCACTCGAAATTTCGGCTGAAGATTCAGGCGCCGTCCATCTAGAGAGCCATCCAGCCCTCCTTCATAGACGCATGATTTTTTCCATTACCTTGCCGTAGCACATCAGCTGGGGCAATAACAAATTCAAACTAGATAGGCGTATATTTAAGCTTGGAGTGCGGGTGTCGAGCGCCGTTGGGTGCCTGGCATCTGGATGACTGTGCTATTGTACGCCGGCTTCTGGGGGGGCTATATGTTGGTTCAGGTGTGCATTCGTGTAGTTTGTCAAGTAGGTAGCTAAAACCAAGGTACTAAAGTTTCCGCTTGTCCATTATCTTGTTCAGATGCCTAAATTTAACTCATATGTGCCCGCTTTTTGCCGGGTTGTGCTCCAAGGTGCTTATCGATTCCTGCGGCTTGCCCTTTTCCAGAAAATCATCGACATGCCGCTCAATTTCTTCTTCGTTTAGCTTGGGCAGCCAATACCTTAAGCCATAGCTTGGAGGCTGACACACGAAATTGCACCATACGGTGCACCGGATGGCCAGTAGGTCGAGAGCCTGCTAGCAGCTCGTCATTATTAAGCACATCCACGAATCCCCTCTTTGTCCTGACTTATTCCTGATGCTCCTCAGCAAAATGTTTAATCGAATTTACTAACAAAAACGAGCTTGTTGGAAAAACATGAAGACGGGATACATGCACAGGACCAAATTTTCTCATTGCTCTGCCAAGCCGCTCACACGAAGTGTCTGCCTCATTTACCGCGTGTACCATAAAGGAAATGAGCGTAGTTGAAGAGTCTAAGATTCGCTCCTGTCTAGTGCATCCTGGGTCACTAACCTCCACCGCGCGCAGCTATGGCCGCATGTGCACCTTTCACTGGATTTCCTATCGCATTCTTTTGACCACGTCGTGGTGCATGGGTCCAACATGGAAGTCAAATATCCTGCTAACAGGACCCGTTTTCAATTCGGAGTTGCTTCTAATTGTATTGAGCCTGCCAATCTGCGCGTTCTGACGCCAGTCAGCAAGCATGAGACCAAGGGACTGCGCTGAGTATTGAACGGAAAGCTTGCTCCTACGGCGCCTTCTCGGATATCAGATCAGCTCTACATCAAGGGCGAAGCTACGGCAGCAGTTCTTGATGTTTAACGCCAGCTTGCATCGGCACAAAACGCTCTCTGGGGAAGTCCCTACTAGGGGCTCCATCCTTCAATGCACCGCAGCCTACTAATTTCTGTTTCCCGGGTGCACCTTGTCCGCTCTCCAAGGAGCATGTATCCGGTGTTCCAAGTGGTCCACCGCTCAAGTTCTTTGGCCTTTTGGCATTCACTTGCAGTTTCGTACTATTCGGCTCCAATCCTCACGATAGAAGCAGATGCTCTGCTGGGCGGCTCTCTGGGGTAGCTTAGGAGAGCGGGTTCCGTATGGTTTTCTTACCTCCTTCACCTCAGACTATAGACGGAAGCCGTTTTACACAGCCCCGAGGACCATAGATTTATATCTTGATCTGGCTCATCCTTTTCAACTGAAGAAAGAGGAGCTGCGCTTAGTTACCCATATAACCCCAAGTAGTCCATCTTCTGTGGAAGTCTCACCGGTCGTTTAACTAATCGCTCGGTCACTGCCCATCATTCCACCTGTTGTAACACTTAGGGCAGACCTGAGACAAACCACTTATTGAACAGCTCTTCGGCTACGTTGTGGATTTTTCGAATCAAAGTCTTATGTTTGTTCAAGTCTTGATGGAATTCTTCGCTCACGCTTTATCAGTCCCTTTGGAGCTTGCTGAAGAGCTGATCTCGGCATAAAACGACGAGTCCCCGCTTTTGTGAAGGCTTGAGCTGTAGTAATCCCTGCAGGCAGACAAGAGTTTACATGCATGCGTCCACCTTTTAATGTGCCTCTTCTTTAAGAAACATACCGCAAGGGGATTTCGTTTCTCCTCATCTATGGGGCATACAGGAAGATATTCCAGCACGTTTGAGGTCTTAAAAAAACTTGCCCATTCTCGAGGTCGCCGTGCTAATCTGGTACGCACAATCTCGTCGGTGCATCCATAGACAATTGTGCGAATGCAAAATCTTGGATGTCCACCACTTATGGATCCCCGGCTTTTCCATCAGCTTGCAAGCCGGCCTCTGGTACCTCAAGACGCTTTGGACCACCATTAGCTTCCCTTGTCGGATGGTCTTTTTCCAAACTATTGGCAAAGACTATTAGACTATTGAGATATGGAATATTTTTCTCAAAGCAAGACAACTGTGGTAGAGAACTAAAATATCCCACTGCGTCCACGGCCAGTGGGTGAGCGGGGAAATGCTACACTGAACTATGCGATGCGGCCAATTGTAGTCTTGCCTCTAAGATGTGCGTTCAGGAAACTTGATTGCAGCTCAAAACAAGTTCAACCAAAGCTCCACGTGTGCCGTTCAAAAGCGCTCTCGCCCCCCCTTATTCGCAGCCCTCAGCGATGGGAAATCAAGGGAAAGTGGCAGCTAGGGTGTAAGCGCCTGCACCCTCAAAACACTCCAAGCATTAACAGCCGGTTTCACATAACCCCCCAGAGCATGGGAGCACACCAATACGTCTTTGTTATCGAGCTGGCAGCACAGTCATTTGCACTGAACAAGATAAAAGCAAGCTCATCAAAAAATGATTTTTTTATGGATACTCAGTTGAATAGGGCCAGCATAGCAGAGAGTGTTCCCATGTAGCATATTTCGCAATAGAGTGCCTTTGGAACCCCGCTACACCACCACTTGCGAGGGTTTCGAGTTGTCTTTCCGCGGCTAAAAGGGTCTACCTTGGGGGACGTGAAAGTAGGGCGTCGCACTTCTGAAGTCTCGCTGTGGGTCAGTGAATTCATGTTACAGTTTCAGTGGGCTTTCTTCAACTGCCTGGGATTGCTCCACACACGGAGACGAGAGCAGCGGAACATGGGGTAGGCATACACGTGGGATATTGCGCTCCCCCGAGAGGCGCTGCTTTCAGGGGCTCACCTCGGATGTTTTCTACGAGCAGGCAGCACCATTTGGAGCACTTTACCGAGTGGAACCGCCTACTCGGAGCATATGTGGATAAATTATACTCTGGGAGAATGTGGGTTATTCCATTCAAGCAACCTACTACTACATATGCTATCATCCTGCACACCCAAAAAAATAATTTCGAAGCCCCTGGACGACTGGAAACTGGTCCAGTGCGGCTAATTATGAGAACTCGTGTGGCCCCCTACGACTATGTAGCCCCCGAACGGCAAATTTTCCAGGCGTTCAGTACGTGGACTTCTAAAGAAGTGCCATCTGACTTGACTCAGAAGCTGTAAACCAGCAATACCCCTTATCTATCTACTGGGTGGAAAGCTAAGCCAATCACGCAAATGAGAATGCCTGGATCTGAGCATAAGCCCATGAATCATCGCCGCTTCCCCTGGTGGGGCATGACACGCGGGTGTGTTGCTGTGTCTATAAACCTTGAGAGGAACTGCGAAATGCACCGTGCTGCAGCAGGGTGCAGTGAAACGACAGTGGCACGGAAATCTCAGCATTCCCCACGCCGAATGGCAGGCAGGCCATGGCATCCATGCGCTGCTGCTCTACCTAGGACTTCAGTTGCCTAGGGTAGCCTCTCTTTTCATGAAACCGCCGATGTATGTTCACGGGGTGGGGTTTATTTGTTGTGTTTTCGCTACCCAGCAAAGGATTTCTAGAGCTCGGCTTTTAGGAAAGCTTCTGCGAGAGTGTCGCATTGAGGAGCCCAGCTTCCTGCAACGTCGCGTCACGGGGGGCGGATATGGGCTTAGGGGGGAATCCGTCTAGTAAGGAGAAGCCCCCTGGTGCAGGAGCCAACCTGGAGGCACAGAAATACGAGCGAAAAGTGGTGAAGTGCATTGCCGAGCCAAGCATTGCCGCAACAGGCAGGCCACACGGGCAGTTAACGTTTAGCTTTTACCTCCCCCTTGCCTCCTAGCAGATACAGGCACAAAGAGTTCGTCAAACAAATGTAACTATCAAATGGTGGTGAAGCTTAATACAGTCCACAGAAAGAATATCCAGAGATAGTTCTGTGCCAGTAGAAGACTTGCACTGCAACGAAGTCGAAGAGCTGTTGAACGGTGGCATTTATGGGAAACTGTTGAGCTGTGCGTTGGCCATCATGTAGGCGGAACACGATCTGAGTGCGAGGTACTTCTGAATCTCCTGCTGCTGCTGCTGTGGCTGCTGCTGCTGCTGCTGCTGCTGCACGCGTTACGTCCACCGGCTCAGCGCGAATTGTGGAGCTGCCATCTCCTGAGAGGCTCTGTCCTTCGCCTCCAAACAACACATACTGCAGGCAGCAGCAGCGGCAGCAGCGCGCACACATCAATACACACATGCAATAGGTCGAAGCAGAAAACCTAAGGTGCGAAGTGGCTAGCCAATAGGCAAACGGGCAGACAGTAGAGAAGGCGAGGATCAGCCCGAAAAGAACAAACCTGAGAGGGAGGGGGAGGTGTGTATACTTCCCCATGACGGTCATCCAGCAGTACATGAACTTGCCTGCCTCCCTGCTGTAGCTCTCGTGGTGCCACTCTGCAGAACACCACCGTTGACAGTAGCCGCTCAAGAGCTGCCTGTGCACCGATTGTCTAAGACTTCTTTTGTATCTCTGCCAACTGCAAGCACTCATACCGTCGAGCAGCATGAAGAATTGCTTGTTGCAACGTCCCTCCCTGCCTCCCTCCCTGCCTCTGTCTTGCATACCCTGCCTTGAGTTCTTGCACGAACTGGTCATTGGCCTCAACTCCAAAGAGTCGGAATTCGCCTTCATCAACCCTAAAGCCATTTGCATACAGCGTGACGCGATGTGCTCCCGGAGGGGCTGTTCCTCGCCTGCAGAGGAGAAAGGACTTTGATGTATGATGAGATAGGTCCCTTGAAATGGCGACACTCTAGCCAAGGCAGCATAAAACATCATTTTTCAAGAAAAGATACACCCTTCTCCTCTGTCTCATGAATGAGAGTTCACGGACAGGAAAAGGCTTTTGTGCATGCAGTGCACAATAGCCTTTTCCCGCTATCTGTAGGGTAACACACAGCCAGCCTACACGGCGTGTGGAAAGGCAGCACTCGGATTCTGAATGGCCAAACCGGATCTCTCTCCCCCTGCAAAGGAAGAAGTCCCCCCACTGCTTTCGTTGGGGGCGTCATCGGCAGACCCCCTCAAATCGGCTAAGGATCTGCGGCAAAACGAAGAAGAGGCGAGAAACAGAGAGCGACGACTCGGCGACTTGAGGTGGTGAGATAACTGGAGAGCCAGCACATCGTGAGGGACTATTGGCTCTACGCTTAGGAACGGCCTCTTTCCTCTAATTCGCAGAGCTGCCGCCTGTCTTGCTCGTTGCCTGTGCGGCACTGCTCCGCCTTCCAAGGCTACCTAACCCCTCCCTCGTGCCCATGTTTACCCTTAATTTCGCCATTCCTCTCCTCATGACCAACTCTAGAGCCTTCACAGAAATCCCCTTGTCGCCAGCCCCCTTCATCCCCCTTCCCCCCTCCGGTCCCGTTGACTCTAAACAAAGGAGTAGGGGAGTATGAAGGATGCAGCCGAGAGTGTAGGGCAGTTCAATCACCTGATTGCCATCACGCCACCAATGAGGAACGCCACAAGGAAGGAAAAGATGGGAACTGTACACGGAGCAGTTCGCGTAGCTCGCCGTTGGCCAAGCCCGGCAGATACTCGGCTGTGCAGACGGGAGCTAAATCGTCAGATCCTCGGATATGAGGTGTGTTAATATGGAATCAGCAAGGGAAGGGCGATGATGAGGACATGCGCTGGATGCCTCAAAAGTGTGCCACACGGGGCCCCCTCTTGTGACGCTGAACGGCGGCTCAGAATTGCAGACAAGTTGCTCGCCTTTTCTTCTCTTCGCGACTCTCGCTCTTGTGTCTTTAGCTGCAAAGTGCATGTGCGCCTCATGCAGAGCTTGACGTACAGGTAAACAGCTAAGGGTCCCGCATGCCGCGATTGTGTTGCAGAAGCGACCGACCCTGCCCGCCTGCAGAGGGGGCGAAGCAGTGAGGTCGTACCGCCTTTTCTTCCATTTTGTTGGCATTTAAATCCTCTCTTTACTTCGCCTTCTTCACTTTATTAGCAACGCATGCAGCAGAAGGGCCACCACCAAGGATCGCTTGAAATTCTGCACTGCGGGGAGACCCCTGCGCCGTCGTCTACGGGCGCATAGACTCGTCGCAGAGGAGGCCCCTTCTACCGCGGCTGTCTCAGGTACAGCGCCAGGGGCCTCCGACAGTTAGGAACTATCTCTTAACAGCACGGAAGTTCTCATGACGCATGAATTCAGCGGCGCCGTCCGCCTAGGCGCTCTAGACGACTACCTGAGTCCGTCACAAGAATGCGTTCTTCCACTACTGCGGCCGACAACAGACACAGAACAAGGAAAGCCTCGGAAGGACGTAGCTGCTGCAGATACAGCGGGAGCATACACTGTAGGGACGGTGGGTACCAGATCAGCAACAGCCTCGAGGCGGCGCAGGGCAGACCAACGCAACACAGCAGCAAAGGCGACAACAGCGTCATCAGCGGCGTCAGCAGCAGGAGCGGGATCGGCATCTCTAGCCGAAAAAGATGACGTTGCAACCCCTAGTGCTGAGCCGCAGGCCCAAGCGCAAGCGCAGCCATCCCTCCCTCCAGACGACGAGGCAGCCGCAACACAACAGCAGCCAGTACAGGCCCAGGCACCACACTACTTCTCAGCGAGGACTCAACGAGACAGCGCCACAAAAGCAGCAGCCCCTTCCGATGTTACTGAGACCAGCCGTGTGGCGAAGATTTCACTATCGGACTGCCTAAGCTGCAGCGGCTGCCTCACGTCGGCAGAAGACATCCTGTTAAACCAGCAATCCACAGAACAGTTTTTTTCGTTGGTGTCCAAGAAACGCAGCCGAGGTATCTACACTTCACAGCTGGACGCATCTCATGGATGGGACCCTATTCCCAAGATCGTCGCCGTATCGCTCAGCTCCCAGTCGATTGCTGCAGTGTCTGTCCACTTTGGATGCTCCGCAGATATCGCGGCCGGCCGTCTCTCCTTCTTGTTTCGCTTGCTGGGTGCCGACTTTGTGTTCTCCATGGCCGTAGCGGAGTCTCTCGCACTTTTGGAAACGCAGAAGGAGCTTGCAGGGAGGCTGTACAGCCATCAAGTGCGTCTGGAAGAGGGGTTGCAGACAGCCAACGCGCACGGCTGCAGTGCAGAAGCTGAAGCGGCTCTTTCGCAGCTGCTGCCGAGCAGCGGCCCGCTGCCTCTCATCACTTCCTTCTGCCCTGGCTTCGTCTTGTATGCGGAAAAGAGTCTTGAAGCGCCTATGTTATCCTTCCTCTCGCGCGTCCGAAGCGCGCAGCAGATCCAAGGCTTGCTGTGCAAGTCGGCGGCTCGTACGGCGGTCGAAGCCGAGGCTTTCCTGCTCGCGATCAAGTCGCATGCATGGCCAGGAGCAGGCATTGCTGTTTTCTCTGCAGCCGACGGTGCTGGGGCTGAGGGAACGCCTCGCTTGGCGCGAACGGATCAACGAGTATCCCCGTGTAGTGCAGCAGCAGAGACGTTCAAGCCATGGGATCTGCTTCGATCCCTGCTGCGGCGATCGCCTTTCACCTGCTATGTCGCAAGCGGTACGGGGCCAGCAGCAGCAGCACCTGCAGCAGCACCTGCAGAGGCGGCAACCAAAAGAGGGGCAGGAAATGCATGTGCCAGACGGGCTGGATTGACTCCTGATGAGGTGGTGCATGTTTGCTTGATGCCCTGTTTCGACAAGAAGCTGGAGGCTGCGAGGCCTGTTTTCGAGCATCGCGAGCAACAGCAGCAACAGCAGCAACAGCAACAACAGCAACAGGAGCAACAACAGCAACAACAGCAACAGGAGCAACAACAGCAACAACAGCAACAACAACAACAACAGCAACAGGAGCAACAACAGCAACAGCAACAGGAGCATCAAGAAGTGGAGGCTGTGGACAGGCCTTTAGCTGCGTTTCCTGCATCGCGTCTGGCTTTTGGCACCCCTGGAGGCTCCTGGGCTGAAGTTGATTTGGTGCTGGCAACCTCTGAGTTGCCGTCGCTGTTGCAGGCAGCCAACAGATCCTTTGACACGCTGCCCTCTGCGCCTCTAGACTGTGTGGTGCCGCGAACGGCCCTGCGTCTTGCAGCGCGGAGTCTGCGGCGGGCAGCAGAAATCGCCAGCAGCAGCCGCAGCTGCGTGGCTGCAGAAACGGCAGTTGCACCAGGATGTGGCGCATGCGGCAGCAGTGTTGAGGAGCCTCGAATGCGTGCCGCAGCAGAGGCCGCACAGGCGGCAGAGGCAGCGGCGCGCTGGCTGCCTGCCTCTCCCTCTTGCCCCTCGGCTACCGTTTTTCAGGAGAAAGGGGCCCCCGGAATGCGAAATGCAGGGGGCCCCTTGCAGCCGTGCTGGATCTCGAGGCCTGCAGCAGTTCTGGCTGGCAGTGGGGGGTACCTGGAGTATCTCTTTCTGCAGACTGCCCGCGGTTTCTTTGGCCGCGACGTCTCTCCGGGGGCCCTTGAGTTCATTAGGGGCCCCAACGAGGAGCTGCAGTCGCTTGCCTTGTTCTCGGAGGAACGGGGCGTGTTGGTTTCTAAGCAGCGCGCTGCAGCAGCAGAAGCCGTCCAGGAAGGGGCCCCCCATCTACCCCGCAGCCTCGGGCGGGGGGGCAGGGGCCTCTGGAGTGACAGTGCGCCTGCGCTGCTGAGAGGCGCGTTTGCGTATGGCTTTAGAAACATCCAGAACATCGCGCAGCAGCTGCGCTTGCTGCTTCGGACAGCTGGCGATGAAGGCTTCGCAAGCAAGGAGGAGACACCGCAGCCGCCTTACGGCGAAAGGCTGGGGCCCCTGGCGACCAGGGGCAGAGTGAAGGGGTGCGCTGTGGGAGGAGGCGGGTTTAACTGCATTGGATCCGTTATTCCGCATGTGGTTGAAATCGGCGCATGCCCAGGAGGCTGTCTGAATGGGGGTGGCCAAGGGTTAGGTGCAGCCGCTGCAGGTCATCAGGGCGCTCCCTCAGCTCCCCGCACCATCTCGCGGAAGCGATCCTGGAATGTTTCGAAGGGAGAAAACGCGTTTGAGCCCAAGATTATTGGCAATACGCGCGAGCCATTGACGAGTTTGACGCAGCTGCTGCATCTCGAGTTTCAGCTAATACCTCCTCATAGGCACCCCTTGGTCCTGCCCGCCTATTTGTATCTCTTTGGGTGTTGCTACGGGGCAGAGGCAGGCCAGGACGCTGCAGCTGCCCTTACTGAATTTGAGGAGGCGCTACAGCACAGGGAAGCCATGCAGGTAGCGCAGAGCCTCTTCGGTGAAGAGGCTTCGTCTGCGCTACCCTTGCAGTTCTGGTTAGCCCCTAGCGTTACTGCAGCGTTCCGCACGGGCTTCAGGCCCACCAAAAAGGCGGCCAAAGGCGGCACTACGGTTTCTCTTTCAGACCTCAAGTGGTGACAACGGCTCCTGTACGCGGTACACTGGAGCGCATGCTTCTTTTGTGATCTCATTTCTCACGGAGAGCGCTCAGAGGTGCACTGTTCGATGCCAGCAACGAAGCGTTTACAGGGGCAGCAACTGCCGCTTCATCCTTTTGCTGCCTGAAGTTGAGGCGGCGGTTAGGGGAATTCACGTGGTCCACTACACCACGGAGTCCAACAGCACTGTACAGGAAACCTTCAAGGGGCCCTCGACTCCTGTACGGGCTTATATCCGCAGCTCCTCTCGAAGTACCATATCTTTTTCTTGGCAAGTGGGCGCCATTGCATGCTTTGTAGCAATCCGAGCAGCCCCATGCAAGAGAATCTTGCCATTTTCATCAAGCGGCGGGTAGCGTTGTACGCTCTAAGAGGGCTTCGAACATTTGGTATGCATCGCCTTCTCAGGCTGTGCTTTTCTCGCCTAATGCGGTAGCTGTAAGCACCGGGGGGCGATACATTCCGCTAAACATCGTCTGACTGCGATGCAACGCAGTTTGTTGGTGAGTACACCAAGGAACCATGAGTGATGCCTAAAGGAAAATTGTAACAGCAGGAGTAATCGAGTTACCCGCATTAACGCATCCCCTTCCGTGGGTGTTGCAACTATAAACTCAAAAGGGGCACGCCAAATATCTGGATCTTATTAAATAAGATAGAAACTTAGCTGCCCCGAAACAGCAGTCAAGTGCCAGTTGTACATGCTCTACCCGAATGTAGTCCTGCCGCTGCTGCCTAAAGCCCCCTGAATCACGAGAAATTTAATTAATTTCAGGTGGTTTCGTAGCGGTGATATCGCTACCCACTATGAGACATACACAAGTACAGAGGGAGTTTCAGGTTAAATATTGGTTGTACATACACCTGGACAGAGCGGTGGTGACATCTCCATCCTCGAATCCCAAAGCCCGTTTAGGCGTAATCGGAAAAATGGAGAGTAACCAGCAAGAATCTGCTTTGATTTTCGACCTTGTAACAAGTACTGAGAGAAACAGCTGTATTACGCAGCTGAGGCGCTTGATCGCCCATGAAGAAAGCCGTATTCGGGGAACTTCTATTGCAAAGGGCCTTCCTGACGAAACCTACGTGAACGGTGATGAAGCTCAAACCGGCCCCTCCTCAGATCTCACGCAGAGCCGTAAGGCCACAGAAAAACCCAGAGCATCATATTGGTTTTAGTACTAGAGGGTTTTCGGCTGACATGCGTATGTGTGGTCGTGCTGCAGATCTGGACTCAGTGGAAAGTGTCGAACGGCTGCTGAAAAATTGGGCGAAGCAAGAGCTAGATTACGAGGGCACAAAGGACAGGGAGCAAGTGTGGAAGGAGTGTTCAATACTGCGCAATGAGCTGCAGAAGCAAAAGGCGAGGTAATTCGCGTTGCAAGTGCTGCATCCTTATCTGTTGCCTGCAGCCGACTGAGAGGCTTTTGTCTCAGACATGAACTTGCAGCCCAACGCGTCTTAGAATTGGAAAAGGTAAGCAACAGATCAACAGAAACCGGCAGGCGCTGCTCGATGAGCATGAATTTTCAGTTTGTCGCGCGGCTGCGAGGCTCGCGGAAAGCTTTGGAGGATCGCACCATGGCCAGGAAAGCGGAGCTCTGGGCGCTCACGGAGAGCAACGAAAGAGTGAGCGTGTGCTTTTCGCCGCATTGACGAGCTGAATCGATGGATATTGCTCGAGTCGGTCTGCGTTTCTTCATCAGATTCAGAAATCCCATACCACCGCCTGAAACCCATGAAACTCCGGCCCCGGGGGACGGGGGGAGAGGGGGGAAGAGGCGGCGGGCCTCTCCAGACAGCTGGCACCGCGAGATCCTCTCAAAGATAGCTATGTTACGTCATTAACACCTTCATGCACTCGTGCCCTCATTTGGCGAGCGAGAAGGGGTCGAGTCGGGTAGGCCCCAGGGCCCCACACCACCGCCATGGGTGGCCTCAAACGCATAGAGAGAGCCACTGTCTTCCGCAGCTTTTTAGCTTCCTAGGATGCCTAGGTCTCGCGTATTTTTGCCTCTAGAGGCAACCGAGGCAGCCTTCCTGCCGGCCGGTGCGAACGTGCCTGGGGCTTCTTCCAGGGGGTTCCTGCGCGCGGGAAGGCCGCCACCTACCACCCGGTCCAGAGAAACTGCACACACTGCCGAGTCGCCTGCACAAATGTCTAGCTAGGCTTCATCAGATGAAGCCACAGAACCGAGACGCGAGGCGAATGAGCGGGCGCCACTGGGCAGGCCCGCAGGTGCCTGAATCGACACCAAACCCGGAAACAGCTCATGCAGGCCTAGCGACTCCGGTAAAAAGCCTCCCTCGCCTCTGCGGCTCTCTCCTGCGTGGCAAGTGCCCTTCATGGATGCGCGCAAAATGCATGTTCGCGGCGCTATGCGCTGGCGTGACCATGCTGCTTACTCTAAACTACGCAGCGGCTTTTGCCGTGCGGCGCAGTGACGGCTGCATTCCGGCGACATCCCGCGCGTCTGCCTTTCTGCACCACTCTTCTCCGCTTCACAGAGATGGGCGGTGCCATGAGCGGTCGGCTCTTCTACATGGAGGCACCCTGCAGCAGCTCCGCAAAGCTGCCCCGCCGAAAAACACCACGGCGGCGCATGCAGATCCGCGCATGTGTGGCGACACCGTGCAACTTGAGCGCTTTCGAAACATCGGCATCATGGCGCACATTGATGCTGGCAAGACAACGACAACTGAGCGCTTTCTTTTCTTCACGGGTGTGTCGCACAAGATCGGGGAAGTTCATGATGGCGAGGCGGCCATGGACTGGATGGAGCAAGAGCGAGAGCGGGGAATCACCATCACTGCCGCAGCCACTACGTGTTTCTGGTCAGGCTACAAGGGGAATCGCCCAAAGCATCGCATCAACATCATAGACACGCCGGGGCACGTCGATTTCACAGTCGAAGTGGAGCGCTCACTGCGGGTACTGGACGGAGCGATTGCGATCTTTGACGCCGTCGCTGGGGTGGAACCGCAGACCGAAACTGTTTGGCGCCAAGGCGACAAATTTAAAGTGCCACGTGTGGCGTACATTAATAAAATGGATCGTTTAGGGGCCGACTTCTTTAGATGTGTCGATCAGATAAAGGAAAGGCTGGGGGGAGATGCAGTGCCTGTTCAGCTTCCGATCGGCGCAGAGTCCGGATTTGAGGGCGTCGTGGACCTTATTCGGAATGTCGCTCTTGTGTGGGGTGAGAAGACACCGGAGGACCCCCTAGGGGCTTCTTTTAGGGAGGAGCCAGTGCCGGAGAGCATGAAAGAGGATGTTGAACGCTGGCGCGGCGAACTTATAGGCCGTGCAGCCGAAGCCTCAGAGGAGCTCATTGCAAAGTATCTAGACACTGGAACGTTAGAGCTCGACGATATCCTCCATGGGCTGCGGCACCAGACGCTGACGGCGAATTTGGTGCCCGTGCTTTGCGGCAGCTCCCTCAAGAATAAAGGGGTTCAGCCCTTATTGGATGCAGTCATTGATTTCCTACCGTCGCCGCTCGATAAGCCGCTGGTTCTGGCGCAGCAGTGCAACGGCCAGGGGGAACCCGTACAGCTGCCGCACTCCCCTGAGGGGCCTCTCGCAGCTTTGGCCTTCAAGATCGCCAGCGACGCCTTCCTAGGAGCTCAAACCTTCGTGCGTGTCTACTCTGGGACCTTAAGGCCGGGTCAGGAAGTGCACAATCCGCGAACTCGCCAGTCGGAGCGGCTGCAGCGTTTGGTATTGATCCACTCGAACGCGAGGAGGGATGTTAGGCAGCTGCAAGCGGGCGAGATCGGGGCGGTCCTTGGTCCGAAGAACTTTGCAACGGGTGACACGCTCTCCGAAAAAGCGCATCCCCTCGTTCTGGAGCCTATTGATCTTCCAGAGCCGACGCTGAGCGTCGCTATTGAGACCGCCAATAAGCACGAGGCCGAACGCCTCATCGCCGCTTTGCAGAAACTCGCGAAGGAAGACCCGTCAATTCGCGTGTCTCTACACCAGGAAACGAAACAGGTCATCTTGAGCGGCATGGGGGAGCTCCATTTGGAGATCGTCATGGACCGCCTCCGGCGCGAGCACAACATCAAGGCGACTACGGGGTCTCCCCAGGTCGCTTACCGAGAGACGTTCAAAGCGAAGGCCTCTGCACGCGGCCGCTACGTGAAGCAGTCCGGAGGAAGGGGGCAGTATGGAGAGGTGTGGCTATCGGTGGAGCCGCTGCCACCAGGCAGCGGCAACAAGTTTGTTGATGCAATTCGGGGGGGAGTGGTGCCTGGCCAGTTCATTCCGGCCGTCGAAGAAGGCGTAATGGAGCAGCTCGAGAAAGGTATCCTATCGGGATCGCCCGTAGTGGACGTGCTGGTAACGCTGTATGACGGCTCGCACCACCCCGTGGACAGCAGCGAACTCGCCTTCAAGATCGCAGGATCTATGGCCATCAAGGAGGCAGCGAAGACGGGGAAGCCGACGCTCCTAGAGCCCCTCATGCTGCTGCAGGTGACTACTCCTCAGGAGTACGTGGGAGACGTTGTTGCGAACATCACTACCCGGCGAGGGGTCATGCAGTCCATGCAGGATGTGGGCAGCGGGAGGGCGCCCATCAAAGAACTAATCGCTCATGTCCCTCTAGCCGAGCTGTCTCAGTACACTACCTGCCTCAGATCTCTAACGCAAGGCAGAGCCACGTCAAGTGCGCACCTGCTAAAATACGTGCCCGCGCCACCTCATATCCAGGAGGAAGTTGTTCGGAACCGCTCCGGAACCGTTAGTCCCAGATAATTAGACACCTACTCCTACGGCCACCATGCAAAGGCCGCCAGATCCTGCCTAAAACGAGGGCGCGACTGCGCATGCGCAGGCGTGCCCTTCTTACTGAAACAGAAACGAATTTCTGCAGGCACCGCGAGCTCGCTCGTCTGGCGGGTGCACACCTACTACAACACCCCTCTCACACCTCCAGTTGGAGGAGCGGCTCTCTGGCGACACATGCAAACAGTGCGGCGGTGCCGTCACACCCCCCCACCGCCTGTAGCACAGCGCTTGCGCTTCGGATACGCACGCAGGGCCTTTCCGTCTCATAGGCAAAGCCTCCTTTTGACAACCCACTAACTCTTGGTTTCGTCTCCGCCCTCTGCAGAGTCCCCTTCACGCCGTTCAGGCTGTACCGAGGGCGCGCCGCCCTCCTGCTGAGCCCCCTCACCCGGTAGCTCTGCGCTGTCGTTGCCGGTGCCACCTCCCTGGACTGCCTCTGCCTGCTGATTTGCAGCACCTCCGCTGCTGCCAGAGGCGGGAGGCTCTCCACAGTAGTCCTGTAACGAAAGCAAAACGGCCTGGCGTAGCTCCTCGTCCATGTCCTCTAGGCCTTCGATCTGCGCTGTTCCGGGCGGCAGCTCTGTTGCCCCTGCGCATGCATGCAGTGTGCCCCAGCCCCAAAGTGCGAAAATTCTGTGCCTATGAGTCGCGGAAGCGCGGCTCTTCGCCCTCAAAAGAAAACAACATAGGCATGTGCATATTTTGGAGGGCTTGCGGTGTGTTTCAGACGGGTAACCACAGGTGTGGCGCGAGTTCAAGGCTCCTGGCAGCGGCAGGAAGTCGGCCCAGACAACGGCCCCAGGGGTCTAGCTGCGCCTGCACGGGCTGTGCCTCTAATGCAATGCACGTGCTCACCTGCAGCTGCACTTTGCCCAGTGGCTGCTGCGGCTACCGCCGAGTCCTGTTGCTGCTGCTGCTGCTGCGCTTGTTGCTGTCGCGCCTCCTCAAGGGACATGCGGAGGACCATGTAGAGGTCGGGATCGACATTCGGATCAACGCCGAATTCGTTTACTGCTGCTGCTGTCGCTGCAGCGTCTGCAGTGCCCTCAGAGGCCACAGCGGCCTCTGGATCGTGCAGCAACATGGCCGACACTATGACATCACTCAGCAGGTTTGTGCTGCCCGCCGGGTACTCTACGAAGCGACTGGAACATGCACAGCAAACACATCCCTTGAAAAAACATGTATACATATACTTGCATATGTATAAACTTTATCTCAGGCCCGGAGAAGCTAATCGCAAAAGTGGCCGTCTACTGACCATCCATAGAAGCACGTACACTGCAACTTGTACGCCCCCCCACCCCGGGAGATGCTGTCCTTTGACCGCCCAAGGGTCGTCCCATAATGCCACGAAACACTTGCTCCAAGCAACTTTTAGAAAACTTTCTAGCACTGCGAAAAAGGGGAAGCATCTAGCGTGTTTCGTATAAAGTACCTGGTGTCGTTGCTGTTGACGGCCGCATGCATGGCCATTAGTTTGGCACGATTTTCTTCGACGTTCGCCAGACAAACAATATCTGCACAGCAGAAGGATGCCATCACCACAGATCCCTCGACCAGTCGGTTGCCCTCGCCTGTGCAAAAGCTCCGCCTCCCACCTCTTCCTCCCCATCTCTCCCTCTCTCCCGTTGCCTCCCTTGCCATCCCCCCATCCCCAAACCGTAGCACACAAAGACTTAGCTACTACCGAGGCCATAGTACATAGACACAGATGGCCAAGAGCCCTTCTTGGCTCGCCCCTCCGTTCCACGGCGCGCGACATACCAAGCGCAATGTTATTCTTTTTCAGCTGCCTCCCCACCTGAACAAGCTGTTTCTCGCTTGCCATCTGAGGCACAATGCCAAAAAAGGAATGAGGACATAAAGCAGTTGGCCCGCACTTTGGAACGAACACAGAAATCGTTTTGGTGATGTAGAGGCAGATCAACCCGCTTTACAAGACACGTGCAAAGGCGCTTTGGCCAGGCGCTAACGTACCACAGGGCTGCCGACAAACAGCAAGATCCGCTGTCTTTGAGTTTTGTTCATGCGACGCTTTAGAGCGAGCTGCACGGAAACCAAGCGCATGCAGAATGATGCATGCAGAAGCCGCATACGCGCTGCCTGTTCGCCATACAAATGCACTAAGAAGAGATAAGAGTCTCAGAACGCCGGAATAACAAAGAGCAATGAGCGGTGCATGCATTCACATGTGTACATGTATGAACGTTGGACACACATGTGTATCAGTGCACGAACAAGGACAAGCACGAGACGCAGCATCCATGCCCATTGGCGAAGACGCTATGTTTGGTGCAATATGCAGCTAGCTGCGTTGCCGGACTGCGAACGGCTAACCATCCATCATCGCCTCCCTCCGTCCAAAACGCATTGAGCAGACAATAAAATAATTCGTGCACATCGCCGCTGATTCGCCGCTGGAGTTTCCCTTGCAACTTGTCTATTATCGGCGAGCATTCGGTCATTGCTCACCTGCGCAACGAGAATCCCCCTAATGAAATCGGCATCTCCTTTGGCGGAGATATCGTGGAATGCTGAATGAATCCGCCCAAACTCCGAGGTAGGTGACACTGACACTCTCGCTCTGAGTTGGAAGAGACACAGCGCACAGGACCTACCGTAGACAGTCGAAGCTTTTGATGACAGGAAAAAGGGCAGCGGTGCATTCTGGCTTCGTCTCACGATATCGCACTGTCTCTTTCTCTATTTGCCTAGGAATTTACAGGGTATGCTTAAACAAAGCAAGGTGGACTGCACAGCGCGGCGGAAGAGAACATTTGGACACCAACTGACCCGTCGCCTCCCATTGTCACAATGCCAACGGCATTCTCTCGGTGCGCATTTAGCTTTGCGTTCGCCAGGAGACTTGTTGCATCAAGCTGTGCCGCCAGGCGCGTTGGATGCAGATCAGCATCGCGGGCGAACGCACTGCTGTCTACGCAAACTACACACGCCTCCAGGCTCATAGTGCATAAAGAAGCAGCGTGACAAAACTAGCCAAACGGCAGCAGATTCGCTAGACTAGAGCGAGAGATCTGTCAGGATGCAGCTTCCTTTACGATGAATAGGCCCCTGCGCAAATTGATGGGAGCGGAGTGGTATCCGAATACCTACGCAGCGGCGCAGGGCATGCACGGCTGCAGGGTAGGGGGCCGTGCTGTTGTTGCGACTGGCCAGTTGATCGCTCGCACGGTGTTGTAACGACGTGGTGTGGCTCTTCACAGGTAAAACAGCTTCACAAAGCCATGAATCTCTCAGTGTGCGAAAAAGACGGGGCTGGGCCGAAGACGCAAGGGAGGCAGCAGGATGTGCATGGAATGGCCTACATACGATGCATGGGCAGTTTTTACGAAGCATGTGTTTGAATTCACAAGAAAGGGCAATTGAATGCTTGGGAACTGTGTATTCAGCAATGCATCAGTGCTTGGGGAGAAGGGCCGCCGGGGCAGCCGCTGTCATGCAGTGGCTGCTATCTGACGCAGCAGGCAAGCAGTGGAGTGCTGTCCTCCCTTGTACCAATCTGCATGGATAAAGCCACCGGCTTAACTGCTGTCTTACGCGCAAGTAACTTGTGGGATGAAGCCAGCAGCAGTTTGGAGAGCCAAATACAATCAATGCGACGCGCTTCGTGCTCCTGCTTCTATAGGGCTACACAGCATATCTAAACCCAGAATAAAGCCTCAACTTTTATTCAGGATCACTAATCCATTGATTTGATTATTTGTGAAAATGTGGAGAATGATATTACCCATAGATGTGTAGTACGAGGAGGATGCGAATCCCATATACACCGCGGGTCTTGGAGGGGTCAGCCCGGCAGCATCTGCAGCGGGCATAAAGCAGTGCAGCTGGCTCAGTTGCCGCTTTTATCTGCTTTCTCGTTTATTCCTCCCGTTTCAACACCTAAGTAGTATTCTTTTTGAAACCCAAGTTGAAAACACAACACTGAATGCGCGTCAACAGCGCTCTTTGTGCGTCCATCACCCCTCCCCACGTCGCGTACTCTTCCTTCTAAGGGCGCAGACTCATTCCCTGTATTCCCCTATTGATACATATCTAGAGTTGTTCAGAGCTTTGTCCTCTCTTCCCAGACGCATCGATTCGCTTTCGAAACGGCAACGTTGGGCCCAACAGGGGGCAGTGAATTACAGAAGCGATGTGTCATCGCCTTCCCCGCGTCCGCCTTGCGCTACTGCAGTTTTGCCGTCGTCTTCGCATTTAATTTGCTCTTGGCTTGATGATCAGCTTGCTTATGTGTTTTTGAAATCAGCGGACGCGGAAATCTCGCAGCTGCTGACAAGCTTGAAAGGCAGACGGTGGCGGCCCTTCTGTCCTCCGCACATTTACTTTTTGTACAGAGCCCGATCGTCTAAGACCTTTTTACCGCGTTGAAACACTGTTTCTTTGCTTTTTCCTTGGAGCCAGGGTCAGTACAGTTCTCTGGTAGTCAAGCTGCGTTTGCAGGGTCAAACTATCAACCTGGGCTGCTTTAGAAGACCTGCTCCTCAAGCGTGCACCGCACAGTCCTTGCATAGACAGCAGTCATTTCGTATTTGCCTTACATACCGATACAGCGGCGTCGAACGGCGGAGTTCAGGAGAAGGGTGAAAAGGTGTGCCTGCGACCTCCCCTTGAGCACATGCGCAGACCAGCACGGCAGGCACGCCCTTCTCTCAAGAGCTGTGCTTTTATGCTCATCTGTTTTCCTGACCCGTAATGGCGTCTTATTCAGCCTCTGGATCGACGCTTGGATAGGCACAATCTGCGAAAGTTGTTCAGGGATCTGTTCTTGCTCGGCAAAGCAGTTGTGCGGTCGGTACCATAGAGGCTTTTTAAAGTTTGAACAGGGAACTTACTAGCACCTCTCCGGCCGCCGCGATCTAGCGTCGCTTTGGATACAGAATCTGAGTTGAGTCAGGGGTTGCATCACGTGCTTTGGTTAGAGAGACCTACAGCTCCTTTCTGGCCGTCTTTATGAAGTTGTAACTCAGCAGCATGTCGCTGACTGCCGACCAGTACCCTCAGAAACCACCACAGCGCAAATCGCTTTTCCGCAGCAGCTTGCTGTCTTTCTTGTCTCAATCATCGGGAGAACGGTCTCCGCCTGTGGCACCGCCCGCATCGGAGGAAAGCAGTTTCATGCTTCCCGCCAAACGATCTCTAGTGAATTTTGGATGGATTTCAGCTTCGGCTTCCACCATATCGCAGCCCGCCATGCAGACTGCGGCCTACTCAGCACCGTATCCGAGCAGCAGCCAGTGCTCGCTCAGTCACGGCAACAGCACCTCGGGAGGTCAGCGTATAAAGGGCTCGCTTGGCCGGGTTTGGGGAAAGCTGAGCAGCATGCAGCTCATGAACAGTTGCCGGATCGACAGCCTCGTTTCTGGAAGTACCCGACCGTCTGTAGCCGATGAAGCGGCCGCTAGCGAGGCTGCGGAAGAAGTTGAAAACTCTCAAAATGAGATCATACAGCTTGTGAGGAAGGATTTACATGGACGAGATCTGAAGATCGAGGACTTCGTCTTCTTCGGAACCGTGGGAACCGGCTCATTTGGGCGCGTCTGTATCGTGGATATCAAGGGGTCTCAAAGCTGGTATCCGGCAATGGCACTCAAGATTCTCAGTAAACACAAGGTTGTCACCATGAAACAAGTGGAGCATGTAAAGGATGAGAGGCGGATCTTGTCTCAGATCAGCCATCCATTCATCGTGAATCTGCTTGTAAGTTCAATGCCTACTTCGCTTACTTCAGTTTCCCTGCAAGGGCACACACACACACACACACACACACACACGCGCACACACACACACACACTTCACTGGATACCGTTTTCATGCCCTCTGCTCATTGAGTGCGTCCCTTGAATCTGCTTACTCTCTTGTCTTCGCAGGCATCGTTTCAAGATGAGAAGCGTCTGTTTTTGCTAATGGAGTATGTGAACGGGGGCGAGCTGTTCAGCTACCTGAGGAAACAGACCTTCATGCCGACAGACCAGGCGCGGTTATACGCCGCGGAGATAACGCTGGCTTTCCAGTATCTGCATGAACGGAGCATTGTGTACAGAGACTTGAAACCCGAGAATCTTTTGATTGATGCCCAGGGGCACATCAAGATCACGGATTTTGGGTTTGCCAAGGTTGTTACTGGCAGGACGTGGACCCTTTGTGGCACACATGAGTACTTGGCGCCTGAATCCATCACGCGGCGCGGTCATGGGCTGCAGGTTGATTGGTGGGCTCTCGGAATTCTACTCTTTGAAATGCTGGCGGGGCGCCCGCCTTTTGTCGATGACACTCCATTGGGCATCTACAAGAAAATCATTGCTGGCAAGATCGAGTTTCCTCCGCTGTTCGACTGTGCGGCGAAGTCGTTGGTGAAGCGTCTTTTAATCCATGAGCCAAATAAGAGATATGGGTGTCTGCGAGACGGTGCCGAAGACGTAAAGAATCACAAATTTTTTAGAGGCATCGACTGGAACTTGTGTTACCAGAGGAAAATTCGTCCGCTCTACAAGCCGAACATCCGGGGCCCGCGCGACAGTAGCATGTTCGACACATATGCGGAATCAACAGAGTCTTCTGCTCCTGTCATTGACGCCGCTACGCAACAGGCGCTGTTTCATAACTTTTGATTGGTTGTACCCTTCTCGACAGCTTTCGGGACGGTGCTGGAGGCGTATCACTCAATGCGGTATCGGCAATTTTTTGCCTATTATGTTTAGGGAATCCTGATTTTTTTGTAGTTTGACGAAACAGGAGCCCTGTCTGTATTGGATTGGTACGAGCTTCTGTTGCAGCGCTGCACAGGGGGAGCAGACCGATAACTATTTTAAACAGTGACCACGGGTCACCTGCTGGGTGCAGTTTTACTCATGCGTTGCTCTGTGTATCACAGAGGGATTCTGTGGAACACTGCAGAGCACCGTTGCTGTTTGCACGCTCGACTCACGGTGGAGCCGAGTTGCAATTTAGTGGTGGTGCGGGAATCTCGGCAAACTTTCATTAAATACATTTCGTAGTCCTAGGTAGTCCCACCTATGAGTGGCAGCATAAGATCGACTGTTTGTACATGCGTAGACGACCGGCTCTGCGTTATGGCCGGCTGGTTGCACGCTTTCTTTATGCGTTCCGTTTCATGGTTCTGCGGTTGGTTGCACATTCCTCCGGATTAGGGTAACTAATATGCTGCAGTTGCTTACTGTAGATGCGCTGGCTGCTAATGCCATAGAACGTTTCCCAGGACGCCGTGTTATGCGACCCTGGTGGCGTGCGGAGTAGGTCGGTGTGCACACTGCTACAGACAATCATGGCAGTCGTACGAGTAGTATTCCGAAGTGTGGTCGCCACGGCTGAGTGGCTGGCGGTGGCGTTTCTGCTTGTTCGGGGCCTGTGCCCTCTGGGGGAGCGGTTGTTACGGACGTGGTATCGCCCGGTTGAGCGCTGTTTCGCTCGTGCTTTGCATATGGTTCATCGGCTGTTTTCAGCACACCAACGTCCTCAATGTTTTCCTCCTGCAAATCGTGCAACTGGCGTACAGCTCCAACTCGCAGGCGTGCATCCTTCTTACTGAGTGATCACCCGCTGCACTGGACTGCCGAGTTGAGGGTATGCAAAAGGCCTCCCTACTGTGGGCCTGTGACCAAAAAGCAGTCTATCTACCTCACGGCTCTCTTTGATGTCTCACTTACGGCCGCATCTTTGCGCCATTGGGCGAGCTCTTGTTGCCTTCAGTGGTGAGTTCATTCACCATGAATATTCTGTGCCCGTCTTGGTTATCGCTCTATAGCTCACCTACAAAGTTCGCGGTCGATGTCTCCTTGGACAGATTCGTACTCTCTCTGCATTTCAAGGGTTGTTTGCCGTATTTCAAGTATCGCCGCTTGCAAAAGAAGTGCACGGGATAGTAGAGAATCGGTGGAGCGGCTAGTTTCCGCGATCTCTGCGTGATGCTCTCCATGAAAGTCCGAGTGAAGCTGGTTAGTTGGCTCGAATAGCTAACCCTTTCTCAGTTTTTGTGCCTCTTCTACCCGTTGGGTAAAAGATTCTATATCTTCCGCTGTTTTGTACACTTCTGTCAGCTTGTTTTCCACCTGAGCAAACTTTTCGAGCGCGCAGATAGCAGCTCGAGTGGCTGCCAGATCTCTCAAAACACCTCTAGCCACGTCCACAGCTTGGAATCGCGTTTCGCAGTCATCAACAAATGGCCCTTCGGGCAAAGTCTCCACCGCGACTGGGTCCTCCATATTCACAGAACTCCGCATGCGACAGCCTTGTCGCCTGATTGGCAAATTCGACAAGGAACTACATGTCAGTGCTTCATGAGTGACCAGAAAGCGCAGTGCGTACTCCCCAAACGATCACAATGCTGTAGTTGCTCAGTTGACCAAATAAAGAGTTCAATGCTGGCTGCTTGCCATCCAGATCATGCCGGGTGTACAAACATCTCGACTTGCTTACCCATCGCCCCTTCCCAAGACCGCCGATACCTGCATTTTACTGAAGCGACTCTTGACAGCGCAAGTCAATGTCCCCTAGTAATAATACCTTTATGCAAATAGAACGCTGCCACCGGTCTATAAGCATCCTGTGCACTTTGTTGGTCCACTTGCACCCATTGACACCGATAACCAACAAACATCCCAGTACTGTGGTCTGCTACGCCCTGCACTTGTCGTACTGCAAAGTATAGATCCTATACTCCCTACATTGGACTCCAATCTATTGTCATCTACTTCAACTACGCAAGGCCCCATTAACCTTTCCAGGTCACTGTAACGTCGCCAACCGACCAGGCGTTTCTGTAGCGGCATGGAAGCCGCGCTAATGCAAGCTACCGCAGCAATTCGCCGCGACAAAAACGTCCGAGACGCGCTTTCACGTATGCCCGCACGTGACTTGGAGAGCCACTCGTGAAAGCGCACGACACCGAGGAGATAATATGCATCACAAAGGACGCAGTGCGCATAATGGGCGCTTATGACCTCGGCTTTTCCTTCTTTTCCTTGAAAAGAGCAATCAAAGACACTCCAGAAACCTTCACAATCTTGAAACGGACACCGGGAATATCACCAACGGCGTGGCCAGAACGCCCGAACCCAGCGACCAAAACTTCGTCATTTTCATCAACGTAGTTCAGGCAACCGTCGCCCGGCACGAAAGCCGTAATCCTCTTGCCATTCTTGATGAGTTGGACGCGCACGCACTTTCGAATGGCGGAGTTGGGCTGTGCGGGAAGTAGACACAGATGACCGGATTGTACACCATATGAGTAGAATGAAACAGCCTCACAAACTGTGTCACTAGGCGAACAATCCGATAGCCATTCACTCTTAGCATATCTCAAACACATACCTGCTTCGCTTCAATGCCAAGCTTCTCGACAACAATGCCCTTAGCGTGCGAGCTGCCTCCGAAGGGATTGGCCTTCCACCTAGTGCCAAGGTGCGCCTTCTTGTACTGCTTGTCCGCCCATTTCTGGACGCGCCTGCGATTGCGCAGTTTGCGCGCCGTGCGCATACCACGAGGCTTGCCTGAACAAACAAGTACGAGCAGCAGCACATGAAACGAGTGAAAGTCGGCCTTTTACAAGCCACAAGATGTGGGTACCTCACGGCCCCAAAAGCCCGGAGACACAAAACGCCGCGCTCTAGGCAACAATACGCATCACTTCGAGCGCGAGCGACCGTAGACGGCTGCATGACGAATATCATATCTTTGGGAGCCCACCGCACGCGCATGCAGGCAGGAGAGCTACGCTTCGGAAGGCATGGAACGGCTGCCTGCCAGTCTCACGCCACCGAAGGCCCCAAAATACAAAGCATGTGTCACACGAGCCTTGAAGAAGCCCAGATGCCGCAGCCCCCATGCACAAGTGCGCTAATGAACACCAATATATCCTTCACTCCTCCGCTTGCATGCACTCAGACGGCCAAGGGGCCTGAACTGGATAGTTAACGGTCGCAAAACGGGAGCAGCGGCAAACTAAATGTGCTCTGTCATAGAGTAACAACAAGAGCAAACTGTGAAGTGCAGAGGCAGCTTCCCAAGAAGGCCCCAGCTGCACCGCGAGCGCCCCACTACAAAGATCCCTGCCCCACCGCTTCAAAAAGCAAGAACAAATAAGCTGAGTTACGCAAGTCTCAAATCACAATATCCGACAGATATCAAACTACGGCAGGACCAACGGCAGAAACAGGGTGGCACAGGGCATCTGATGATGAAATCTGCATGGGGTGCCTGTGGGTTCATGCAAGAGGTCGAGGGGAGTGCCGTTACTGCTTGAATTCCTTGCTGCTTACACGCTCCCATTTTGAAGGACTTCTTCGCAATGGATAAAGAAAGGCGCAGAAGAAACGGATGAGAAGACCTTCTCCCTTTGATGATCCCTATGCTGCAGCAGCAGCCGCTACCGGCAAGGCTGCTGCAGCAGCTGAGGGGCAGTGCTGTTGCTCAATCCCATGCACAAAGTATGTATGTAACTGCTCACGAGGCCACCACCCATTACAGCCACACAATATCCAGAAAATCGTCCGTTTAATGCATAATACCATACTTCTAGTCCATGTCTTTCGCCAATCTGCGAGTAGAGAATATTACTTGTTTGCTTTCCTCACCCCGAGTACACTGGTCGGCAGCCCTATTGGCTGCAGCGCAGCGGCGGCTGCGAGACACTCCAGTCAAGAGTATCAGTCGCCGGGCTACAAAAATCCTCAGCATCAGCATGCAGCGCAAAACACTATCTGTGCTTCTTATGGGCGTCTGGCAACTGTGGCTGACGGAGCGTCTCAGCTTCCCCTGCAACTGCAGACACCACTGAGGCCTGCGCAGCAAGTTAATGAACGGCTTTTTCCGTCACTTGCCTCCTTTCCCTAAATTCGCAAGCCATAGGAACTTAGAATCCCGTCGCTGCACGGACGGGAGTAGGGGCTCATTGTGTAGTGCTCCAACACTACCCCCAGAACCTCCAAAGCGCTGTAGCGGAAGAAGGCCTGCACTGCAGGCAGTATCGGATTCACGATGCAGCTCCACGTACAAGCTGTAGCAGCAGTCGCTGCTGCAGCTTTCTGCTACTTTTCCACTGCAGACTGGCACGCCCTGGCAGCCCAGCCATCGCACCAGGTGATTACCCCGGGGAGCACCATCAGCAATGCGAGGCAGCTCGATCGGCACTCTAAACGACTGCATCATCCTTGTCCTCTTTCTCTTTGTAATTTTAACCGAAAGAGCTAAAACTGTGTCTGCTGCGCGCATGCATGCGTGGTAATCTGCAGCTCCCTCAAACAGGGCCCACGTGATGTTTCTGCGAACCTCTGTATTGCGATCTGCTGCTGCAGCCTTCCTCTGCCGAATACATCCCATCAGACCCTGCAGTCGGGAGCGCGGCACCATCACCCCCGCAGCAGCAGCAGCAGCAGTATACCCCAAGCCCCCCCCCCCCACAGCAGCAGCAGCAGCAGCAGCAGCAGCCAACTGGCGGCTACGCTGTACCCCAAACTCCCCAGGGAAATCAGTACGGCTACTCTCAGGACGCCCAGCAGCAGCAACAGCCGCCACCACCACCCCCGCAACAGCAGGCCGCCTACTATGCAGCAGACCAGCGATATTCGCAACAGCAGCAACAGCAGCAGCAGCCTCCCAGCTACCAGCAGTCCCCCCCTACCTACCAACAGCAAGGCTACCAGGCACCTCCAGCATACCAGCAGCAGCAGCAGCCCTCGCCACCCTCCTATCAACCTCCCCCTTCCTCCCAGCAGTATGCGCAGCCGCCACCATCACCACAGGTGCCGCAGCAGCAGCAGCAACAGCAACAGCGGCAGCCTCCTCCACCCCAACAACAGCAGTATTACCAGCCACCTCCCCCGCCTCCGCAACAGCAGCAGCAACAGTATCAGCCCCCTGCACCACAGCAGCACGGTGCTAGAGCGCAGCAGCAGCAACAGGTCGGACAGCAGCAACAACAGCAGCCGAGCAGGGTAAGCGAGCAACAAGGAAAAAGACAGCAGCCCACGCAGGAGCGCCAGCAGCCTACAAGGGCAGAGCCATATCAGGATGAAACATCCAAGAAGAAGGACAGGCGGCAAAAAGAGAAGAAACAGAAGCAGCCGCGAGAGCCACAAGACCCCATTCCTTATGCCGACCCAGCGCTAAGCTCTAACGTCGACATGGCGCCTGAGTATCAGCCGAGACGCCAGGAAGAAGGAACGGTTAGATCTAGCTTTTCTCGTAATACTAAACAGTTGTGTTTTCTTCCTCGGTTGAAATGCGCGTTCTTCTGCTCATGTATGGGCTGCTGCCCGCAACGTCGGCAGCCGATGGCTGTTCTGGAGCAAGACTTCCCGCATACTCTTGCACACCTACTTCTGCGTGCCTCATAATTCTGCAAGCTATTATTCTGCTCCATTTTCTCGACCTCTGTATAAGCCTCCGAGAGCTGGCGCGTCTCTCCATTTTCGTACGCATTCTCCTTTTCTTTCAAATCGCGCGATTCGCTGCCTCGCTCGCTGTGGCAGGTGTCGGAGGCGGACCAACAGACGACCACGCTCATGGAGGAGTGGGAGAAGCACATGCAAAACTTTATCCCCGAGATGCTCGTACGTTGTTGATGGCCCCTTTCGTTGTTAATATTGCGTCAGCTTCGCCTATGTCTTTCGCGGCATGCGAGTTAGCCTCCCGCGCTATACGCTGCACGGGGTGGCAAGGGAGCAGGGGAAATAGCGGAGTTGCGCCGCTTGTATGCATCGGCTTAGAGCGCATGCCGAAGTTGTGCTGTGTATTCTGCCTTTTATGGTCCGCCGCCCCCCGTGGCTTTTTCTCTGATACACCCCAGGTCACTTTTTCCCTGCCGGCTCGATCTGACGAGTACTTTTACGAGACGATTGAAACAGAGGGCGTTTTTCTACGGGGTGGCTTTTTCGTCGGCGGCGAAGAGGGCGACAGCGCTGTGGAATTCTCCATTACAGACCCAGATGGTAGGGCTATGGGGGGAAGGTGGTACAGAAGGGATTTGGTTAATGGCGGAAGTATTTGGATGCATATGTATATACATATATATGTATGTATGTATATACATGCATGTATTGTGCACAAAGTCATCGTTTGCGGAGTTTAGCTTCTTACTGTGGGGCAGCCCCCCTCTGTTGACTTGTAGCTCTTTTCCCTTGCTGCGACAAAGCGCCGCATTGCAGCAAGGTCAAAAGGGCTGTTGATATAGCGGGGTGTGTTTCCTTAAAACCTTCCGGAGGTCTTGAAGGTCGGCGATTTAGTGGCGGCACTGCCTCTGTCGTGCGAAATTCATGGCTTGCGTATGCTGGCGTCCGATTTTGATTGTGCCTTTTCATCGGCTTGTGCCTTTGCGTCTAGGCGATCTGATCTACAAGAAGAACAAATCCGAGGGCCTGTTTTATTTCACTGCCAAGAAGAAGGGAACGTATTCCTTCATCCTTTCGAATCACAGGTTTGTGCAGTCTGCATGCACCGCAGCCCGTGGTGCCCCCCGTTCCTGTTTTGACGCCGCCTCTCCATACACGTATACCTCTATGTACAGTTTTGATTCTCGAAGTACTCATGTCAAGGGGAGCTCTGCATGCCACCATGATGAAATCTATTTTGTGGTCAAGGCGTGCGTGAAGGAGCTGCGGTTGCTGTTTTCATCCTTTTTGTGCGCTTTCCCCTTTTTCTGTGCGCTCTTCTGTCAACTTTCTTGTCTGACTCTACCAACGTCTCCCCGTTCGCTCTCCCTCACGGCTTCCTGCACTGTGCGCAACAGATTTGTGTTGTTTCCCTGGCGTCCTATGTTTTCCCACTTCTTTGAGCTGACTGCATTTGGGTTCGCATTTCAGGTGGATGGAATCAAAGACTGTTACCTTTGCCATCGGCCGCGGAGTTGAAACAGCACTGCTGCCGAAGCACCTGAGCAACGCTGAAGAAATGGTGGCACAACTGGAAAGGCAGCTCAGAGACATTCAAGTGTGTCGAAGGACCCTCGTTGTGCATGCACTTCAACTGCGCGGCTGCACACTTTGTCGAACATGCTAGACCTCAGGCCGCCACTTCAGGATGCATATTCTGTTCGCGTGGATTGGGCTACGCGCAGATGAGCAAATGTTTTTGTTAGACGCTCCAAGCTGTGTCTAAGCGATCATAGTGCCCCTTCGTTTCGGCGCATGCTGGTGAAGGGTGTTGGGGCTTCTTTTGCATGCCCTGTCAACAAATCTTGGTGTCAGTGCCGGAGATGTCATTTCGCGCTTTCGGGCGTCTATGCCTGTTTGTTCATGGCCTTGGTCCGAGGTTTCCGGGTCCGTTTATTGTGTGGCTTTTTTGGTACGCTTGTCGCGTTCTCTCTTTTTGTTTCAGGCAGAGTCCTCGTACTTGTGGATTCGTCAACGGTCTCTGAACGACGCGGCTCAAGGTTTCTTGCAGCGCCTGTCCTGGCTATCGGGAATCGAGTTTCTCATGCTTGTCGCAACGGCAGCGTTTCATGCACGGTACATAGTCGGCCTGGTCTCCGACAAGCGCATTCTTTAATGGCTTACCACAGGCAAGCAAATGCAAGGGCCTTCAGATGGAAGAAAATGCGATGGAGCACTGGGTTTTTAGCCGACTCTACAGAGCCGGATGAGCTGCCCTTTGCCACTTCCTCCGATCTAAAGAAAATATCACCTGCGACCATCGTTGCTGCTCATCAGTGGGTCGCGCCGTTCATGAGAAGGCGAATATCAAAAAGGCCTCAATCAGCCAACAGCAGATCTACTGAGCGTAGCTCTATAGCCCTTGGTTGCACACAAGGGCTACGGAGGGTAGGTGGAAGCTTGCAGCGTAACGCAATCGCGGATTGCGTCAGTCTTTTAAGCTACGCAGATGTTCAGACCTTTAGTTTTCGGCCCTTGCAACGGCTGTCTTATGTTTTGGTGTCTACCACTTTCCGCTGGCGGCGCCCTTTCACATGTGCACAAAATATTTCTTTATTGAATGGGATGAAGTGAAGTTCTCTTGTTTTAGAAAGAGCGAAAAACGAGCTGCGCTGCACAATGTCGCACTCAATGCAATGCAATTATAGCGGCACACCCGTGCGGCGGCACTCCGCAGTTGTAGTTGACATTGGGTGTAGTGGCAGCTACAGGGAGAAGCGTAGTGAAATCTTCAAGCTGGAAGACGGACAAGGTATGATGCCAACAAGCTACTGTAGGTCGTCCTGCCCGACAGTATTTGTGCAAAAAAACAGGAAAATAGCAGGTGGCACTGCGGGCTGCCAGATGGCACATTGATATATGCAGGCTCCGAGCTGCTACAGCCGGTACAGTGGGGCGGCTTTTCGGTCTCTAAAAGGGTTTTTCGACGGTTGCCTGAAAGCTATTTTCCTGCTATACAACTCTACCTGAGGGCCGCGGCACATATACGCGACCCTCCGGATATGTTGCAATACAAATCCCACGGCAACGCCCCCTCCCTCGATTGTGAACATAAGAAAATGGCCGGTGCATGTGCTGAGGAGCCCTAGAGCTCGTTGCTATGGGCTCGGACGGTTCCCTTGAGGCCCCAACCGCCTGGCTGATACTTGGCAGCAAGCAGTCCTCCTTCGTTCAGCATCGCAGCACCACCCCGTAATAGTTCAGGAGAATGCCCTAATAGACTTTGCCTGACGGAGCTCTAGCGGCGCAGCCCACGAAGAGGCCGCTGGATTGGCCTATGCCTCTAAAACGCCTTTCGCTTCAGACACGAAATGCCGTGCAAATGTGCACGTACGCTTCACGTGCCTCTAGGCCTCTCTTATCTAATGCTGGCTTTGATGCAGCAAGAAATCCTTCTTCAGAGCCTTCCGAGCGGCCTCCAAATCTGCTGCGACACTGCGCCTTCTCTCCGCACTAGGATACCTGAGGCGCTTTGTGGTGAAGAGACTCTCCAGGCACCTCGTCAGAAAGCGTTTGAGTCTCTGCTGCTCGGCCGACCCCTCCAGTGTTTGGCGGGAGTGCGGCAGGTATACGTTTGGCATGTCTGGGGGCGAAATGAATCGCTTCAAATAGTACGCGTCGCCTACGGGGCTGACGTGGACACGGGGGGCTCCACGGCCGTTCAGAACCTTTGTGTACGAATCTGCATATGAGGCGACCGCCAGCGAAACATCCGCGCAAGCACTGGTCAGAGGGAAGGGGTTCTCATGCGCACGCGGGCCCTCTGCTTTAGAACAGACAGATGTGGACAGGTCCGAGATGAGCTGCACATCGCGTGCTACCGCTCGCAGGTCTCCCTGCCCTTGTGAGAAGGAGTAGAGGTGGTAGATGAAGGCCTGCAGGAAAAAGCGGATTTGCGAGAGGAGGGGAGGAGCGTTCACGAGGACGAGGGCCTCGAGCCTATAGGCGAAAAAGCGAAGCTCATCCGCCACCTGAGGAAGCTGGCTCCAGGCGAGGGCCGTAAGGAAAGTCTCTGCAACCCGATCAGGAGCAAACAACTGAGCCACGCTATCGCCGTCCAGATGTAGGTTTACAACAAGTAGCGCCTTCGTTGTATACAATTGCTGAGCACCAACATTGCAGCGCAGCTGAACGGCAGCAATACCTTTCAAGTGGTTACTGCAGAGGCCCTTCTTCCGTACGACGAGAGAACCCCCCTAATGCCCCTCGCTTCCCCACTGTCCCCCCGCCTCCCTCCGCGCTCGAAAAGCAGCCCAAAATACCAGCATTTGGATAAATGCCCATGAGGCTGCGCACCGCTAAGGCGATGGAGAGCTGCAGGTTAGCTGCACGAAGGACGCGGGTCCATTCCTCAGGAGTCAGCAGCCTTCTTCCGAGACGAACGACTTCTCTGCCTAGAACATCCACGCTATATATATCCTCTTGCCGTCCGACGGATTGCGTATACACCGCAGCGGCCCCGCTAATGGCGTATGAGACAAAGTGCAACGAAGCCGAGACGTTCGCCACTGCCAAGTCCCCGTAAAAGCTATTAAGCGCAGACTCCACGTTAGCCTCGTAAGAGGACAACTCGGGTAAATTCGCCTCATGCGTCGGTATTTCAAGAAGACAGCTAGCTGTGAAGCCACAAGAAACGCAATGGTATAGCAGCCCTTCGTCTCAAACTGTCCTTGGTCCCACGAACCACCAGTGCCACGCTGTGCGAACTAGGGCCGCCGGACTTGCAGGAGGGATTTAGAGACTATAATTTTACACAGACAGAGAAGTGTGTCGAAACTCAAGCCTCAGCAGCACTCCTGCTTCCCGAGCAAACAATCAGAGGACGAAACCCTCGTTCTCTGTCTAGAAAAGGAACAAGAGGGTCGGCGTGGCACGCCTTTTGCATCTAGCTTACACCACAAGTCGTTAGCTGCACTGATCTTCTCAGAGGCCACTAAAGCGCTTGCCGCGAGGAGTTGCAGCGAAAGGACGACTGCCTGGCAGGTGACCTTCATTGCCTCTCAGCAGGTAGGCGGGACCTGACGGCCACGGAATTCCTTTTGGTGCGTCGCTTTGGCAGACTCTTGCGGATCGGCGTGCCCGTTGCACGCTCTTTCAGTGCCAATACACCAGAAGAGGGGGGCTGTGCAGCTGCTACAGGGTGTTGACTTCTTTCTAAGAGGGCGAGCGACACATTTAGCCGTAGAAACTGCACCACCCTTGTCGATTTGTTCCTGTCGTCTCCAAGGGTTTGCTGGCGGAAAACAGAACGCGACTGCGGGCCCTAAGCAGGAAAATCGGGGTCTGTAGGTGCGCAGCGCCTCCTTTGGGGTTTAAGGAGCCATTCATCAGGAGGGGTGGCGCTGCAAAGAGGATTACAAGAGATACTTGGGGAAGACTGCGCTTTCTTTTTAGAGAGGGTAGGGGAAAGGAGAGGAGGAGTTGGTGAGAGACCCTCCATGAATGGACAGGGGGTCGTCGGTGTAGGGCACATCGGCTTGCTGGTCGCCGATGCTCCAGCGGCTCATGGTCCTTTCAGGGAAACAGGGAGGTGGGATCTGAGAGAGATTTGTTATCCTGAGTTGTTTAATTCATGGCTGTAGCGTTCGCACGCTGTTGGGCTTGTTTGCGTCGAGCGCTTCCATACGACTTCACCGTTCCGGTGTGCGTCCGGGCCTCTCTCTCGCTGCTTAGTCCCTTCATCTTCTGATCGCCCCTCCACCTACGGTGTCTTCTGCTATTTGTTTCGACCAAAGCCTCTGATCTGAGCGCTGATGATCTGGGTGACGGAAGCCGCTGCATTCTTTTCTGTTTCCGCCACTGTTGGGGGTCCTCGGGAACTGTTGGCCACCCCCTTTCCCCTCCCCCCCTCCCGTTGCTCCCAGTGTCCAATGAAGTTGCATCGCACTACAAGCCCCCAAGAAGCACTTGTTCTTTAAATTTGCTGTAGGCGGCCACTGGCTGTGTCGAGGATTGTGCGCGTGTGCGCTTCCCACAGGGAGCTTCGCCTCCCTCTTCACCGCAGCCGTTCTCCTGCAGCCCTCTGCGACCTTCCTTTTGGCCCTTTCCGAAGCCACGGAGACGCAAGGGAAGGCTGAGAGAGCAAGATTCGCTTTGGCTCGCACGCAGCATAGCCCATTTCAACATAGCGACCACCCAGCGCAGGCGCCCTACGTGCGCTGCCACGCGCTCCCCTGGAGGCCCATTCCCTTGTATTGGGAAGGAAACGTGGCAGAAGCTCGCTGTCGCTCTCTATCCGAAACAACCATTTCCTAAAGGGAAGGCTGCTTCCGCCCCTTAATCTAGGTAGACATGACGGCTCCCCCGTTAAGGGCCCGCATTCTCATGGGGGCGGCTCTCACTGCACCGTCCCACAGGCTGAGGCCGCTCCATGCGCATCGGGAGTATATCAGGCGTCCACTGAGTCCAGCGACTCCTGAGCTCCAGCACCCGCGCTGCTTGCATCAGGCGACTTTCCTCATGGGAAGAGCCTCAGGCATCTGGGGGAGCGCTGGCAGTCGCCAGCCGCAGCAGCGGCAATTCCACGGAGGAGAGCTGCCCACCCCGATCTCGAGGGGCCAAAGGCTACGGCCTCAGAAAGACTGCTTCATTCCCACGCTGCGAGAAGGTAAGGAGAAACGGGAGCTCGGAGGCGCCCTTCACAAAACCAAGCATCCCTCCTAGTACCTGCCAAAGCGCAAGGGAGCGGACGCAATCCGCCTGGGATATACCTTTAGTCTACCTTACCCCATCAAAAGGTTGTAATAGGACTCTTGTACTCAACTAGCGCAGCACAGAACAGACTCCCCGCCTGTGGGAGCCCTCGAGCCCACAAAGACTTGCTCAAAGGCTGCCGCATGTACCCTCCCCCATGTCACTTTTGTTCTCTGATTACCGAGGCTGCCAACACCCTGAGGTTCGAATACAGCGCACTGCAAGGCACCTTCTTCGCAGGCAATGCGCTGTACGCGGGCTCCCACCACGCTCTTACACCCTTAACTGATGTATTTTTCGCGGAAGGGGGAGTCCTGAACGCAGGCCCATAAAACCCCTAGAATTCTATTTCCCCAAACAATGCGCAGGCGTCACATTCTTGTCATTCGCGCTTGCGTTCTGTCCTTGTCTAGGAGCGTTCGCAGTGATGCCCGCGCAAATAGTCCCTGACAGCATCAGGCGACCAGCGTACGCAGATGCAGCCGATGGGCGGCCGTTGCCACCTGGGGAAGGGGCCTCTCCAGTGCTGTCCAATGTTGACTCCGACCCCGAAGAGTGGGCTATAGACCCTGAAGGGGAAGTGCAGACACCTGAGGCCCTGCTGAAGATGAAGCGGGTTTGCAAGGTTGCAGCCACTGCGCTGAAGATCGCCATGGACGCTTCCAAACCGGGTCCGATGCGAGCGCGAAGGAGCATGAAGGGGGATAAGGGCACGACACGCATAGGCCGAGCGTTATATGGCACGCATGGCTAGTTATAGAGGCCGAGTCAGGCCTTCAAAGGCCTCATGAGACGCCTTTCTATGAAGGTCCCCTTCATGAAGGGCCTCCCATTTTTTTCTGGTGTGCCTTCTTCCCCCACGCGCGGCAATAGGGACACCTTACGCGATTACTTGGCGTCTCTTTCGGTTGCGTGCCCTATTGTTGAATCAGGCGTCACTACCGAGGAGATCGATGCAGCAGTGCACCGCTACTTGGTGTCGCAGGGGGCATATCCAGCCGCCATCAACTTCTTCGGCTTTCCTAAGGCAGTTTGCGCCTCGGTGAACGAAGGTATTGATACTGAAAGCAGCTCGCTTCTTGATTCTTCTTCGCCTGCCTGTGTCCCCGTGTTTCAAACGGTGTGTATGTGTGCGTGTATGTGTGTGTTGTGTCGCCTTCGCCTTCACCTTGCGTCTGGTCGTGCCCCGTTGCCGCTGCTCAGTACTGCATCTTCAGTTGCCTCTTCCTCTGTCTTCTCTTGTGCTCTTTCTTTCTTGCTGTCGTTGGCGTCAGCAGTCCGCGCTTTCCAGTAGCGTGTCTGGGCCTCCGGTTGTCTTGCGTCTGCCTCTCTCAGTGGCCTGCCACGGCATCCCAGATCTGCGACCCCTGCAGGAGGGCGATATCGTCTCTTATGATTGCACCGCGTACCTCGGCGGCTTCTTTGGTGAGTTTCTCGCCCTGCGCCTGCTCGCCGTGGCACTTAGGCCCCTGGCTCAGCCGCATTTTCCCCCTTATCCAGCATCAGGGGTTTTAAGCGCACTCGAACAGAGAAAGAGAGGCACTGCAGATACGGCGGAATCTGAGGCGCCGTCTTCGTGTCGTAGTGCGACGTGTATAGGCTTTCGCGATTTGCAAAGCTGCAGAGGAAGCAGTGGACAGGGGGCCCTCCTTTCTTCCTTACGGACTGCTGGGCCCGATAAGGGACCCGTTCACTTTGTCACATTTCCTCTCCTCATGCAAATTGCTTTCGCTGCAGGAGACTGCGCAGGGACAGTTGCACTGGTGCCCGTTGCTAAACACCACCAGGAACTTATCGCTGCAGCAAAGGCAAGGACATGTCAACCGCTCTCTTGCCTTTCTCCGTCTTAACGGGACGGAAGGCATGCTTAACCACTTTGCTCCCACACCCCGCGTCACCCAAAGACGCCCCTTCGTGTGCTCTTTGGTCTTTTTTTAGCTCATACCGCTGTTGGCCTGGGCCTCTTGAATGACGCATAGCTGGGTGGCTTAGCATAGGCCCTCCAGAGGAGGGCCTCAGGGGTCGCAATGCGCTTGCTGTTGGTGCTGCACAACCCTGCCACGCTGTGAACGGGCATTGCTTTTGTGCTGCTTGCGCCCTATCTGTAGGAATGCCTAAACGTCGCCATGCGCGCCGTAAAGCCCGGCGTGCCAATAGCAACCGTCGGAGAAATAATCCAGTATGGCCCCTTCCCTCCCCTGCCGTTCCCCCTTCTGTCCCGAGAACCGGGGTGCCCCAGGGATAGGGAGCCCGTATCTCTCTAGGCCCTGCATACTTTTCACGTTTGTGCGGTGGAATTGCTCATGGAAGAGTTGCTGTAGGTGATTTCTTCTTCCTGGTGGGCGCGAGCCCGAAGAACGTTTTACGTCTGGTGTTTGAATGCCATATAGTTCTCCCTTTCGCTCTACTTGCAGCTTGTGATAACCGACCCTCGCATTCTTCCGTGTCTGCCGCTTTGTATCAGGGCCTTTGCTAAATCCGAGGGCCTTTCCGTAGTTGCGGAGTTCTGCGGGCATTTCATTGGGCGGCGGCTGCACCTGCCTCCCCTTGTCCCTCACAACTTCCGTACGCCCCACCATCGACCCCGTTCATGCCTTAAAATTTAGTTGCTGCTCCTCCTTAGCCCGCGGTGTGCCCTGGATGCAGAGGCCTCAGGCCACTTGCGCTCGCGTTTGCTGTGTGAGACCTTGTGCACCGCAGCGAACGACGCAAGAGGAGAATTTCGTGCGGGCCAGACCTTCACCATCGGTAAGCTGCTGTACTGCTTTCTTGTGGACCTCGGCGTAACAATGTTTGCTTAGTCTAGCGAATTTCTAGTCTTTTCTGCCTTCTCTCCATCGACTGTTCCATCACCCCGTCTCTCCATTTCTGCCTCTGTGTCTGTCTCCGTACATTAGCGTTTTCAATCACCCACCTGCGAAGTTGCATGGCCCTTCAGCAGCCATGCGTCTAGCACGGCTTTCCAATATCAGTTTTTTGTATGCTCGTCCAGCTCTGTCTCTTCCTCTCGGAAGTGACAAGCAGATGCAAGCAAAAAACACAGAGGCACAAACACGTAGAAGCTCCTGCACTCAACGGGCGGGGCCAATGAGGGCAGAAGGCAGCCGCTTTACCAAGTTGGTAGCACTGCAAGTACTCAGAACTGACTGACTCCCCCCTCACATCCCAACGTCAGCTGGAGAAAGTGAATGCCTTACAGCAGAGCCTTTTCCCTGCATGCCACCTTCTCTGATTCTGCAATTGCAATTTTGACCTGAGAGAACTAACTGGGTTTGGGTACAAAAGGATGTTTAAGCATTGCAGTACCAAAAGGTTAAGTTTGGTGAAAAAGCACTGTGCGGTATGAGGGCATTGTGTAATTTATCAATGTATGTCGCTGGGCAAGGCGAACTGATTGTAATTTTCATGTTTGATGCTATGCAGAGCCCATTCTAACAGAAGGCAGTGGAGATGTTCGTTGCTGGGCGGATGGATGGACTGCCGTCACACAGGACTGCGGCCGCTGCGCTCAATTTGTATGGAAGCAGGCCATCCCTATGCTTGCTCCGCGGAGCCCCTCCTCCCTCTAGTGGTTTCCTCGAACGAGTTTTGCAGAGTGCACGCCTCAGTTACCGTCTTGGCCCTCTCGGCTCCCCCTTCCGATCAGGAGCATTCCCACCACTTCTCATGGGCCCTTCCAGTGTGCACCTTTGGCATTTGCGCATGCGCAGGAACACACTTTGCTGGTAACGGATGACGGTGCAGTAGCTCTGACCGTCCCTGATGAGTGAGAGGGCGCACGACTGCTCCACCCAGGGCACTGCTACATGCGCGGCTTGCTGTGCGCAGGCATTCCTGGTCATAACGCCTTGCGCAAGTGGTGCCTTCTCTGACCCTCTATAGGCAATGGAGTGCATGTCTAGAGGCTAGGAAAAGCCAAATAGCTTCGCCCCCTACAGTGGAGGGCGTGACCCCACACTGCACCAAAAACTCTTAATGCATGCTAGCAAAAAGTAGCGAAGCTGTTGCGCAAAGCATGAGCTCACACCAACAGCAGCCCACAACACACGAAATGCTCAGGGCACTGCTACATGCGCGGCTTGCTGTGCGCGGGCACTCCTGGTCATAACGCCTCGCGCAAGTATTGGCTTGTCTCTCCCTCGGCAGGCAACGCCAGTCCGCCAAGATTGTTAATCCTTTTTCGGGTGGGGCAGATAGCCCTATTGAAGTGAATGGCGGTGTTGCATGCCATTTTGCAACTTTTGGGGGGCATAGCGAAACCAGACGCCCCACACTCTCAGAGCTGCAGTGGCATAAATTGGAACGACAATGTGATAAAACCAATGCACGCGATCCACCTGTCGGTGCACGGGCACATCCCCTCTCCCACTCTCTAGCAGCTCGCCGATAGAAAATGCAAGAACAGGCAACGTTTATACGGATACCAAGACGAGTGTTACGCTGTGCAGCGGCCATAGCGACCCAGATACATACAGCCAGAGCCTCAGCTATTGGAACAAATGCAGGTGCTCCGATATTTAGGTCCACACCAGCCACTAGTGGCAAAAGCAATCCGTGAAGGATAAGGAAGGCGCAGAACAAGTCCGTGGTAACTTGCTAAATCCTTTTCTTCTAAACCATCAAGTTTTAGCCCTGCAGTCAGCTATTTTGTTTCCATTTCAAGTCTTGGCAAAAGTAGATTCTGTTGTGGGCGGGGTATGGGAAGGGGGTGCTTTGACGTCCGGTGCCCTCACGCACTCGATTGGTTGCTGCTAATAGGTGTGCGGGGTACCAAGAAGTTTCCCTTTGCCATGGTGGACAGACGCCATTTCGCGTCGGCATGCGCTGTACTCATTTAGTTTATCACGTTTTCATCTACTGTGCAGAAGCCTCCTACAAATGGGCTCAAACGCATATAGTGCTCGTTTAACACGACAGAATCGTCTGCCTTGGCAAAACGAATCCAAGCATTCTCCACTAGGCCTTGTCTGAGCTGCAGCTTGAAAAGCCTCCGAATTCCACACACAGACAACTGGGGCCGAGAGGATTAATCAGCTGATACTTATCCTCTTCAGTTGTAGCAACAAGCAGACTCTAGTTTCTAAAAAGTCACAAATATGGCTGAGCACAGTTCATGTGGCGCTAAAACAGTCGGGGGGTGGAGGTTGCAGGGTAGTACCACCAACAGCCAGTACACCTCAAAAGTTACCGCACATACAGCCGAAAAGACATTTGCAGGTGTCGTTCTCCAACACTTCCTGCTAGTTGAATTCCGGCAGACGCACGTCCACCTGACGGCGAGGCTCTCCAACACCGCGGGTGCGTTGGTAGAACTCAATGATCATCAGCAGCCCACTTATTTCTCAGCTTTCTCCACTAGGAAGCATGCGACTAACGCCCAAGAGGGGTGTCTGCCTGGCGATCCACACGGTTCACTGCATCCTCATTAGGGTAAATCACATAAATTGAAAACTTTATGGGTGCACCCGAAGCCAACACCACGAAAAGGGGCACGACAGGTACGCAGGCTTCCAGCTGTCTGTGGTGTATAGCTCACGAAAAGGTAGCTTCAACTAAAGCATGAGCGTTTACTAGGTAAGTGCTGTTGTGTGAAGGAATTTATAGGGACAAACGAAGCTTACTGTAGCAGGTCTCCCTGCCCTTTTGCCAATTCACTATCCGCGTGCCTTTGGATCACCTTTTTGACGTAGCATTCAATTTATGGCGCTCATGGAAGTAGTGGTGCATAATCCATACATGCGGTGCCCACCCTCCACGCAGTCCTGGAAAGTGCCAAATTACTGAAAAAATTCAGGAAGCTTCCAATGTGATGTTTTATCGGGTGTCCAGAACCAGACACTCGACTGCTGGCTCGATACATAGGGAAACAATCGACACCCCACTCTATGCAACCTCAATAGAAAATTACTTAGGAATCCTTAGACGAACCCCCTTCCCCCTCTGCCCAAGACCCTCAGAGTTCCGATATAAGAGAGAGGAACAACTGCGTGTGTGTGTGTGTGTGTGTGTGTTTGTGTGTGTGTAGCTGCACCCGCTAAGCACCAGGAGCATTCGCAACTAGTTGCAGGTTGCATCTAACGCAGTCGCACACAACAATTCGTCTTCTTGTATTGAGCCACCCGTCTCCAATAAATAACATAAATTGAGCGACAAACGAAGAAGTCAATTTCCCACATATTCCTATAAGTAGTGCAGTTGAAAGCATTTGATTGTAGTTGACCCCGCTGCATCGAGCGCAGGATGGACCGCTCAAGACTTGAAATCTTTATTCAGAAAACGGCGTCATTACTCTGCAATGGTATCCACGCACATGCACCACTCTTGACCATGAGAGAACGTTGTACTTCGTATACACGCATTTCCATAGATCCTCCAGTTGTACAGTGAGTAGGTTGAAGCACAAGACAAACGCCAAGCAGCTCGTGGTCATCGGTAGGGCACCTAGATGCATAGTGCTCTGAACCCATAGAGAAAATTTCACCCCCACACTTCATGGTTTCAGACTGTGGCAGTATAATAACTGCACGGGCATAGTATTTCAAAGACTACAACCAGTCTAGCTGCCTAGCGTTTTTGGTGGAGCTGCAAACGTGCATTCTACAGGTAGATCGGTGCATAAATCAGTGGGAAAATGAGTGCTTAAAGATAAAGCCACTCCGTCTTTACAAAACTTTAAATCAAAACACCGTAGAGTGGAGCTGACGGACCCTTTCTGGATGCAAAGGCTTCGATAACTGTGCCGAAGGCTGTCGGTTCGGCCCACGGACCACCGCTGGAAGATCTATGCTTCCCCTTTAAAGTGACACCATTCTCCATGTAAAACAGCATTTATCCTAGTTCAAAGAGCAAGTATTGTGTAGTATTGTGGTGAATTGTGTAAATCGCTGCAAGCCGCTTCCCATGCTCACAGTAGCGGAGTTTTACGGCGGGGCCGGCAATACGGAACTACGGACTGGATAAGTGGACCGCATTCATCCTCCCTAGCATGTACTTGTTTGTACTATGTCTTGAATAAGCCAGGTGTCTAGCTTGAAGCTGACAGCGGTACTGCGGCCAGACAAACCCAACCCAAGTTTCGCCATGACAAGCTTTCTTCGTGGACATCCCTGAAGCTGGTACTCGTGGTGCCCCGCAAGGACTGGCAATCTTCCATCTGGATCTCCAGAGTGCTCTTATGATTGCCTGAGCGAGCCTCATTCACAGACATGGGGCGATCTGCGGGCCAGGCAAAATGGCTTACCTCATGTAGGCGCTTCATGACGGATCACCCCAAGAGCCTCGTTCTACGAGTACGCTTCCTACTCCTGCTTGATTGTACCTTTATTGCTCTTGCAATTACCTCACTTAGTGCTCCATGGTACATGCAGGAGTGGAGGGTCGCCAACGGGGAGATTCTGGCATGGACACTGAACCTTGGAACAGCCAAATTCAGGGTTGACTGCTCCTCAGACTCTCCCGAGTTCTTGGATTTGTGCAAAAATCTATATGGAAGATTGGCCGGAGACCTCAGGGCTGTCACACGTTCCATTTGCAATGCTGGGGAGAAGGTGCGGGACACGGAGCTTCAGGCATATCTGGGAGATACATGCAGTGACATGCGACTCATTGAAAAGCTCTCAGTCTCAACGGGGGCGGGTGGTGGTATCTGCATATGTATGATGGCCTTCGGAATAGTTTGCTTCTTGTTACATGTCTGGTCGGGCTTTCGCAACAGGAGAGCGTGGAGAGCCGGTTTCGCCTGTCACGTACTGGCCACGATAGCGTTAATGACTTCTTGTGTTCTTTACACTATGGCAATCTTGAGAATAGAAGACCTCTTCCACTTCCAACCTCCTCTAAATGTGGCATTCGACCCTGCTGAAGCCGAGCCCATATCTCACGAGTTGCTTTACGGGTTTATTACGGCAATAACCTCGGCAGCGTTGCTGATCATTTACCTTCCCTTCTGGTGGAAGGCAGCACCCTTTGACCCAGACCCCTATTTCGTCAAAAATTTCGTTATCTGACGTCTACCTTGTGATTGATGGCGTGGTTTTACTCCGGTACTTTCCTGTGGCCAGCAGTCAGCGGAATCACTACAAGAAATAAGGTGCGAAAATTTACTTTGATGCCTGTTCCTTCAATTCCCTCCCACACTGGTAGTGTACGGACCCAGATCTACCGTTTTCATCCTTGAAGCTCAGTCCTGATGTAGTTTCCAAAATACAGCGTGCATAAGGTAACACTACAAGAGTGTAAGCATCTAGTTATAGTGAGCATTATAAAGCTTAGGGAAAGTTCGAAGTCCCTATTACAAAAAAGGGCCCTGAGGTTGAAAAGTCGTTGGCATGTTTAGCCATTGATACACGGGCCATAGACTGTCCACGAGTTGTATTTCACAGATGATACCATTATAACAACGCTTGCTCTGTTCCAAACAAAAGCATAATGGCGTCAATCGCAGTAAGGCAACAAGTGCTCACAGAGTTTCTACGGGCTATGTTCCTATTTAACAATTACAGGAGCGATGTGTGTACGCTTAGCCTCTTCTCGTTCCGGGAAGTTTTCTGCCAAGCGAACACTTTCAATGCAAACGAGCTATGTCTTCACTGGAGTATAAAACGCTTTCATTGGTGGTATGAACAGTTATCTGCCTTCGACTGCGTTCTTTCCAACTGCGTTCGGCCCCTGCATAGTCCAGTTCGCTTATTATGACCCTTCCACGTCACCGGAATTGCTTTTGGATGAGACATTTAGGTCGATTCAAAGCCGGTTAGGGTGATTCTTCCATTATACGGGTTTCTTGTACGCCAGCAGACTTTAATTCTGGCCAGCTTTATCACGCTCAAAGTATTCGCTAACCACGTCCTGTTTGCCGCTGACTCCATTAATAAGAACCGTTGACGGCTCTAAGAGCGTCTAAAGCCATCATATCTTGTCAGGAAGAAAGGCAAGAGTGGCGTGTGTCACCAGGTGCAGTTTATGGCCTCTCTGAGAGCACGCCACCACATTGCCTCTAAATGATTGCACCACCTTTGTTATCTTTCCTGTTGCATCACCTCTCACCTCCGAGAGAGCCATACTGCTTTTTTGCTACCCATATTGGCCTGCTTGAGTGCTTCTCGTGGTCGATGCACTGCATTTTATTTCTAATGCTGGTAGAATTGAGGAACAGCTCTGACTGGTCGCATGTCTGTAGTTAGCAGTGGGCAATTCCTTTGAACTAGTACACTTACAATAGCATTGATAATTATGTTGGTGCCTACAAAAGATGTTTTGTCCACGAGTGCCTCCTAGTCAAAATGTACGAGTCACCAACTCCACCAGCTGACCGCTTGGACGCTGCGCCTCGGTGCACCACTAGGTACCAGTGGCAATTGGCATTTTATGAAAATAGTCTTACCTCCATAAACATTGTTTTCTACAGCTTCAATGAGCAACTGGCTACATACGCCTTTTGGGTTTCATTCTTCACGGCGCCGACAGGCGTCGATTCAGGACAGCCGTCGGCACCGCCCGTGCGTGAGGGATCGGGAGGCCGGATATCATTACAGTCGATGCCTATGCAGTAATACTTCAGCGTAGGGTGAAATCCATACTACCGGCAAGCGCCTAGTTCAATCCAACGGCAGGGTCCTTCCTCACAGGACTTGTTTGCGGGCTTGGAAGAATGCGGTGGTACATGACGGCATGGCTAGGGGTGGGATCTGCTGCTCCCGCTGTACTTCCTTTTTGCACTGCAGCTCCTAGGCGCATAGGAGAAAACAAGGGGGGCCAATTAGAACCAGGGCAGCTTTCGCCGGAAGGTTCCACGTCCATCCAGCCTACAGGCATTCTGCAAGTGCCTGTCCAGCTTCCTAGCTACAAATCGGATGGCACCATGAATAGCACTTTTCATTACCACCCCTCTGGCAGGCAGGAACTGGCGGTAACGACGGGATCCCACTCCCCCATACACAAGGTGGTGGGGGTCCATGCGCTCCAGATACACGCGGAAGAGGACTCGCGGAGTACAGTGGACTCGGCAAGCTCTAAAATCTCATACTCACAAGACCATTCAACAACAGGATCCACTCACGTCAAGACTCGCTGGAAATTCAGTGATACCTCTTTCCTGCAAGAAATCCCCGTGCCAAGTACAGCAATCCTAGTTGTGGTGGGCACCTGCATTATTCTGGTCCTTACTGTTGTCGGCATTGTCACATATTATGCCCTTTTCAACCGAACTAAAGTGCGACGCCAAAGTGCCCGTGAAAGATTAAAATGCTATGGTGAGTACTCCAAGCATAGTAGCTCGAAAGCCCTAGACGGGCAAGCGCCTTTGTCAGGACCGCATGCATTACTAACTACGGACGTTTTCGCTCAGATGGGGAACAAAAGGCAATAGTCGCTCAACAAGGACATGACTGCTGCCTTCCTAATCCCCGCGCCCCCCGTGAATCCTTCAATTCCCTGTACAATTTGCCTTCGGGGTGAGCTGCGCGGAGTTTTGCACGGGCTGTGCCCGGCGCCTTCGTTCGTGCAGACCACTTTAACGTCAGCGCTGTACTTCCCATGCTGAAAGGCACTGCTTTCGCGATACTTACGATGCATCTGTTGATGGGAGATGCCAGTTATGCAGCACGAAGTACCAATCAAGCACCTTTAAGATAGCAACCGGCCCCCTATGCTGGTGCCAGTAACCTAAAAGTGCGCTTCGCTTCTTTGCTCAGATTCAACGAGAGGAAGACACCGAGTGATATAGAGTATGAAAGACAGGCCCTAAGCACTCGATTCGCTCAGTACTCGGAAACTGCAAGATCCCCGCGGGGACCTGGTCTAAAGCCACACCCAAAATACTCCTACCCTCCTGAAGTATAGAACGGCTCACGTGGCCTAAAGCCTATACACCCCTAAGTCGTGCCAGCTGGTCCTGGAGGTGCTACATTCAGAAGCTCTGTACAAGGCGAAACCTGGAACCGACGACTTGTAAATGCATTTCAAAATGTACTCTAGGATCCACTCTACTCTGACGGGAAAAACAGCTCATCCGGGAGCACGTTGCAGATCCATGAAAGCTGTTATGCACTGCTTTCCGTGGTAAGAGGTTTTAAGCAAAAATCTCTATCACACGGAACGGCCTTCCGGCCTTTCCACATCGCTTTAGACTGACAAGTCTCCCCGCGCGAAAGGCAATGTACTGGTGAAGCGCGGGGCATCAGCTACCAACAAACTTAAGCGCTGGTTTTATTCGACAGGAACGCCCCCCGTTCATCAAGACGTATCAACGGTATTTTTCAATTTCACTTCACCTAGACCTCTGCCTCATCTTTCTCCTCTTGCGCTGTAGCCTCCTGGTGCGTTTCTTCTTCCACTGCGAAAAACCCACAATACAATTTTCCAAAGACTTGTAGCAAACGGTTTTGCGTACCAAATAAGCCCACCCCAATCAGTATTTCCTAGTCTTGCGATTGGAACAACGAACCAACTTGCAAAACCCGACGCAGCATGCAAAGGCAGACGTATCTTGTAAGAATATCTACCTTATGTGCACACTGTAACAAGCGTGGAAGCATGCGATGCAACTGTCAACCATGGGCAAATGGGAACGGGTGCATAAGGACTCGAATTAAGCAATCACGCGTTGAAGCACGAGCTTCCGAGACGTCGCACGCAGAGCACCCCGCATGCGAAAACTACCTCGTTCCTGCCTCAATCCACAAATACCCAGGACGACTGATGGGGATTTCAGACATCTAAGGAGGTCGTCATGCGTTGCTACAGGCGCTTGTAGCATCGCATACGCAACACACTGCGAATGTGAAACGGCTTTCCTGAAATGTCATCAGCATATCCCCACAAAATACAACACTTGCACGTATGGATATGATTGTAAACACAGCAAAAGAAGGCGCAGCATTCTCAGACATCTAAGGAGGTCGTCATGCGTTGCTACAGGCGCTTGTAGCATCGCATACGCAACACACTGCGAATGTGAAACGGCTTTCCTGTATTATCATCATCCGCTGCACCCCCCCAATAGCACAAGATCATTCACTCAATGGCAAGCTGTAAGAACCGGCCAAGAGATGCAAATTGAAAGAACGGTGCACCCAAGCATGGACGATTGGGTCCTTAACGGCCAGGCCAAGCACAAAAAAGAATAATAGGCTGTCAACCACTCGAAGAAAAACGCCATCCACCACCACCAGACGCTTGAACAGGGAACCAACGGCACTCCATTAACAAAAGCTGAGCATTAATGCGGAACAATGCATGGATGTAAAAAGGTAAATCAAACAATCTGCGCAAACACGAACTGAGTCAGCGGAGGAGAGGACCAACAAGACTGTATATAGCAAGTCTTGCTGGCGCGAAGACCCACCTTCCACCTCATCTTCGCCCTAGACTTCTTATACCTACTAGCACCGTGCGCCATTTTCGAAAATATGGTTAAAAGCAGTGGAGATAAATATCCCGTCCATCATGCAGCACCGTCCAGAACTTGGCCGGGCCATGCAGACGCGCAGCTGCGGGGAGGGAGCGTGCCCCATTTTCGCTGCTGCCCCCACACCGATTGCATGCACATCTGCTGGAAAACGGCAGAGCGGCACACTTAGCACTTCTTGTTTCTCCTTCGGCCATTGTACGTTGGTTCAGCTTGTCAGGCCCTATTTTATTGCTAGTATTGGCTGGCCGTGGACCGACTGAGTCAACTTACGTTCTACCAGTGAGGCATAGCCAATGATGGCCACGTGCAACTGTGCCGAATCCGAGCACTTTAGTTTTGATAGACTGTTACACCATGCATTTGGTAAACCGAAGTGATTAGTTTCGTCTGATTTGCATTTAAAATGGTACTATACAAAGTTCCTGACTGCTCCTGAACTTTCTTCGCTCACCTTGTACCCTGCAAGCACATAGTAAACAGCAGCCCGGCTACGAGGTCTCCATAAGGAGACGCCTATATCCCGACGCAGCACGAGCATCTTGAAGAGTTATTAAGTATTTCCCACACGAAGCTCCTTTCTCCTCTGCCCGCAATCCTTAGAGCTCCAACATCAGAGGAGTCGACAGCTGGCTGCGTGAAGCTTCACCCGCAGAGCACTGAGCATTCACAACCAGTTGGACAATTCATCTAACGTGAATGCACAAACAATGCACCTTGTCATGCCAAAATAACATTATTGTGCAAAAGCTAAGATATACTGACAAAAAGTCCAATAGGTTAATACTTCAATAATCCTAACTTGAGTCAGTAGTGTTTGAGCGTGTTTGAGTGACGCTCTGCCCACTATCTTCCCCACCGATTTTAAACGCTTACACTCATGTTTCACACCTGTCTGTCAAGGCCAACTGCATGCAGAACAGTGGAAGACTTGCCACCCTATAATTTCCTCTCCTCAGGAAAGAAAAAACGCCAAAACCTGCACATGAGAGCAACAAAAGTTCGTGCATGTGCCGACACAGGTAAATC